>NC_060271.1:15639253-15774394 GCF_021613505.1 Equus quagga | reverse complement strand
GCGGCGGGGTCCCTCCCCTCGGCGCCCGCCGGCCGCGTGCGCTCGGCCCTCACGCCGTTGTTCCGTCCCCACCCGCTCCCTTCCGCGTGTGCCCCGAGGGCGCGGCGCGCCTCCTACGCAGGCCGGAGTGGGCCGGGCCGCTTCCCCTTCCTCACGTGCTCGGCGCCCCGCGGCCGCACCCGCGCCCGCGCCCCGGCCGCCTGGCCTCGGGGCCTCGAGCTCACCCACGTGCGCGGCTCGGGCGCCGGCGAGCGGGCCCCGAACAGAGAAAGGCTGTCAGGTGGCCGCCGGGGAGCGCGGGAGGGACCGGATGCTGAAGCGTGGCGGTTTGAAAAAAAAAATGGATGTCTGGTAATCGTGGGTTTTTTCTTCCCTCTTTCCAGCAACGAAGGTTTTGGGAACAGTAAAATGGTTCAATGTAAGAAACGGATATGGTTTCATCAACAGGTGAGATGACCGCCGCGGAAGCCCGGGCCCACGTCTTGCATGCTCCGCTCCCTCTGCAGGCTCGGGATGGCTCGAGCAGGTGTAGCTTGCCACCTCTGGTGTATTGTTGGTGTGGGTTTTGTTTCCTCTGATGACGGAAGGGATTAGTGGATGTAGAGATTCTTTGTTTTGCAGCTAAATATTAATCTGCAATTTAAAAGGCTTCTTATGCTGCAAAGCAATTTAAAAGGCAAGCGGAGCGAGCGAGCCAACTAACAGGGCGACCCGAGGAAACGAAGACCTAGCCTAATTCTCCTAGGTTTGGGCCCACCCCATTTTTGTCCTTGTCATCTTTTTATACGTTCTTGAAACCGGTATTTGAAAATGTGACCCACTGATTAGTGCATAGGGTGTTTACAGGCTGTCAACCTTCGGAGGTAACGGGATTTGACAGTGCCAGGATGGGGAGCCTTGTCCTTTTGACTATAAAGTTATTGCCTTTGTTGTGACATTTCAGTGTGTGCTGTCGTGAGTGCCTCGGATAAATTTCATGTTAGGATTACTTTGACAGCAGAGTTGCTCTTATTCGTAGAGTAAGTAACAGCTGGAAGAAAATGGTCTTTCCTTTTCTCAATTTTTCTTTCTCCTCTTGCCCTGAAGTTATACCTGTTAAATGACTTTTGTGACAGCTTTGGTTATAGCTTATTAGAGTGGCCTTAGTCTGCGATAACATTGTTCTTCGTGTGTGAAGGCGAAGCTACAAACTACATCCTTAGGATTAATCCTCAGGACTGTTTGTAGCGGTAGTGATGGTAACGCACAGGTTGCCCACGGCGCTCTTCAGTGGTCTCCTTGGAGCCGGGCATCGTTTTCAAGATGGCTGCCAGGGCCACTAGTGCAGCTACAGGGGTGGAGGGCACCGGGCTGCTGGTACCATGTGGGCCTTACAGGTGTGACACCATCTCGGCGTTTTCTTTCTTCCATACTTCAGAAGGCCTTAAACGACTAGATGTTCAAAAGAACACTTAAGATTAAGTAGTAACACCGCATGTTTGTGAAATGCATACCACTTCAGGAAACCAAATGGGCGAGATCAAGCTCACAGACAGACATAATAAAGTATTAAAGCAAAAGTGATTGTAAGTATTTGATGGTTCGTTTTCCACGTTTGCAGTTATGGAGAAACATTTTGTTTCTCCCAGAATCTTTAGGAATTTTCTGTCTGTTTTTACACTGCCTTGTGACAAAGCTAAGGCTACATTTGTCATGTTCTTTTATAACGAGTTACTAATTAGGAAGGAAAGGAGTGCTTTGGTGCTTATATTTGACCAGTTTTTAGTTGGTTGATTGTGAGCATCACTTAGTATCTCTATCTGACTCTGATTCTTCTTCCTGTCCTAACCCTTAAACCAGTGGTTTTCAAATTTAAGTGTGCTACCCATGGAAGGGTATTAAAAATGCAAATTCCTGAGTTCTTCCTTCCTAGCTTGGATTCGTTGGGTTTGGGGTACATTTTTAACAAGAATTTCAGGTGATTATGACTTGTGGGCCATATCTTGAAAACCATTGCTTTTAACCCTTGACCCAAGATAATGATAGGATATTGCTGGTATGCGCATCAGAAGGGACTGTAATTTGCAGCTTTTTCCGTGGTTAGGTTGTAGTTTGTGTGTGCTTTCAACGTGTAGCATGTGCCTCTGTTTTGCTGCATTTTGTTAAATGGCCATAGGTTATGATATTTTTGAAGCAAACAGTTGATACTCGCAGTAAGAGGAGTTCTTTACATACTCCATTGTTATTGTATGAGATACCATTCTTTGAATATCTCTGTTCTGACTTGCAATCAACTCAGTTGGTCATCTTCCAGGGCAAGTTCAATTAAATTGGCATTTGATGATCCTTTGTTTGGACTTTCCTAACCTAAACTTTTATATTTCTAAACTGGTCGTTTCAGTGATTCTCAGACTTTTTGAGTTAAGATACTGTAAAATCCGACTACGGTTAAGTCCAGGAAGATATATGTCTTAAAAGAACTACAGTTCTGGGGAGTTAGCAGTTGGCTCAGTGTGTGGACAGGGCTGGAGGCACCTGGCTCTCCTGAAGGGGTGGGGGAGCGGTCCTGTAAAGGAGAAGATGCAGTGTTTGCGATGATTACCTTGGCACTAATTTTAAGCTTGGAATTCTACGAAGAATATATTCTAGATTCTTAAGATTTTTGTAATTAAAGTGGATATTTTAATGTAAATTTCTTGCCTTCAAAGAAATATATTTTCATTGTAAGCATTTCAATCTGAATTATCTGTGATAATTTTTATAGCCTTGGTAGAATTATTTTTTAAAGGGTTTTCTTTTGATAGTTTTATTGTATAAAAGGTGCTAAATAAGAGCATGGAGCTATAAAAATAGCAAAAATTTTGGCTTAATTTTGTTAGGCCATGTAATCTAGGAATTCTGAGGAATTCCTTTGTGTGCTGTGTCTGCAAAAGATAATTGGATTATGTGACTAGAAGGGTTTATTAGCTCCCCAAAATGACTTTTCATTTTATTATGAAAAACTTCACTCCAAACTATTGAAGACATCAATGGAAGGATACTACAGGGGTCAGTGGTTTCAGGGTTTCATTGTCTGCTTTTTAAATCTAGAAACCAGATTTTGTCTTTTGCTTCCAGCTGTTGAGGATTAATCCATGCTCACCAGACTCGTGAAAGGTTGGCATGAATCAGTAACAACTTACTTTTCAGTGGGGTATGCATCTTTTATAGTGACCAGAATAGGAGTACTTTTCTGCTCTCCAGTGTACTTAAAATGCTAAATTAGTCATTCTAATATTTTGAGTGGGCAAGGAATTTGGAGCAAAGAGACTCACGTAGGACAGAGGTCACAAACTGGTGGCCTACTAGTTAAATCTACCCCCAGATGTTTCATTTGGACAGTACAGTGTCTTAAAAAGAATTGGAATTAATTACCGACATTTAAAACTCAGGAGATAATGCCAAAAATATCAGATTATCATCTTTTTTAAGATAAATTTTAGCTTTGGGGCCTGTAGTCCCATGTAAATAAAAATCAACTGGCCGTGCGTATTATTAATCACTTTTAAATGGGACATACATTTCCCTTTTTACCACAGTCTGTCAGGCTTAGTTTTCTCCTGATATTGACTGCCCTTCCTGCTTGGCCTGTGTATATGCATTTGAGTTTATTACTCATGGTTTAGGAAGAGTATAATAAACCAAGCCAGGGAGAGGCTTAGCTATCCCTCTTTACAAAAATACTTAGTCATGGCTGTCACGTTCAGTCTCCCTTTTGGGGATCCCATGTGTATATAACTGATAAAGGTGACTTCCTTCACACATGGTGATAAAAGTAGCTAGTGTTTATTAAGTACTTGTACCAGGCACTATTGTAAATGCTTTAAATGAACAAATTAATTTTCAAGACTTTTGATGTGTGAGTGCTGTTCTGAGGCACAGAAAGGTTGGGTAAATTTGCCCCAGGAAGCATAGCTAGTAAGTTGCAGAGCTAGGATTTGAACTCGCTTTTCTGACTCTGGAGTTTGTGTTTACTAAGTGCTATTATGCCGTCTCTGAAAATAGACCCTAGTCATCTTCAAATTGATTGTTGTCCACATTGTTACAGATAATTTGTTAGGGTGGATATTCTTAGCCATTGAAAGATCTCCAGCATGTCACCGAAGCTCTTATGTGCTGACTACTAGTTCCCCAGATCTGAAAAGCTCTCTGCTTCTCACTGCCAATTTCATGTAGTTGGGGATTGCCATAACAGTTCCAGTTCAGCATGTGGATTGGCTTTATGAATTAAAGGACTTGCTTAATAGCTAATATTGGGAGGCAGTTAAGGAATTAAAGGAGGGAACGTTAGACCTTTATCCCACTTCTGAATCTTTTTACTTCTGTTCTTATGTGACTGGTGATTTGAGAATGGGTTTTGCCTTTTTAAAGGGTTGTTTAAAAAAGAAGAAAGAGCAGCCGGCCCCATGGTGGAGTGGTTGTTTGTGCTCCCCACTTCAGTGGCCCAGGGTTTTCTGGTTCGGATCCTGGGCGCGGACATGGCACCACTCATCAGGCCATACTGAGGCGGCATCCCACATAGCTCACCCAGAAGGACCTACAGCTAGAATATACAACCAAGTACTGGGGGCTTTGGGGACTGGGACCGGGTCTGGGGGGGGGGGGGTGATGATTGGCAAAAGATGTCAGCTCAGGTGCCAATCTTTTTTTTTTTTAAAAGAAGAAGAAGAAGAGGAAGAAAGAATAGCCACAGAGCCTGACCTCACAAAGCCTAAAATGCTATGTGGTCCTTTAAAAGTTTGTAGACCTGTGGAAAGATGATTGCCAAGTCTCTTGGGCAGTTAAAGTCAGACTGATCTTAAGTCATAGAAGTCATGGATAGTCTACAACATAATTGACTAAATGTTGTCGTGCTGGGGAATGGTTAAAGACTTGGCAGTGTGGTGCTGAGGAAGAGATGGGGAGGAGGGAGGCATAAAAAGATAATTTAAGTAGTCCCCAAGTCATGATGTGTCATTGGCAGTCTTAAAAAGCACTATGTATTGGTTGGTTTTTTGAGAACTGGGGCTCTTAATAAGACAGTGACTTGGCACTTTAGGATTGATTTATATTCTGGCTATGTTAACAACTGATCTTAAGTTGGCCAGAAGTCATCTGTGTTCGCCAAGTCTTTGATATGTAAAATCTTTTCATCTTAAAATCTAGAGTAGAGAGCTAGTGTATTCACCTGTTTTTCTAGTACTTGGGGCTGTGGTTGCTTAGTTTCCTATACTCCAGTCTCAGCTCTTGGAAGCATCTACTATCCAGTTCACCTAAGGCAGAAGGGTAGAAAGTAGTGTAGGAAATGAGAGTGTATCTGTTGGGTGTGAGGAGTGTTTAATAGAGAACAAGTGAAAAGATAAGTGGGGTTTGTGATCTTAGGGCACATCTGCAGGACTCGATGTCTGGATGCTTTGGGTTCTGGAGCTTATAGATGCTAAATCCTGGAGTTTGTTTTTATAGCTATAGGATCATAAATTTATGCATTTGGGCATGTTAAGCTGTTGGAATGGCTTGGTGTGGTAATCTGCAACAAGGTAATAGCATAAGAGCATTTGGTTGTGAATGGATGAGCCTGTGTATGGTAGGTCTGTCTGATGGCAGTTCTGTGAATTGGCTAAAAATGTTTCGTAAAATTTTAGGATATCTTAAGACCCTTTTTAAGTTGGATATATTTAATAGTATAGGGGTTTAGTGCTGGCTGCATGGTTACCCTTCTTTGTGCTACATTAGGAACTCTTGAAGAGACTTCCATTTTCTTTCAATCCCAGCAGGGTTTCTTCCTCTTTCTTTAGCATTCCTCTAACTTAGAACGGTGTCCCCTTTTCTCTTCAGCCCCTTGCTCTGTGATTCCTTTTTCCTTGAAGTCAGTATTGTGTCCTCATTTGCTGAATAAGAACAATACTGTATTTCTAGGTAGGTGAGAAAATCTTCCAAGTGTGTTTTTCATTAAAAAATTTTCTGCAGTAAATAGTGTCCTTATTAACATGGGGTAGAGTAGAAGAATACAACCGAAAGAGTACACTTGATTGCAGGAGACTGGGAGGGCTGGCATGTGATAAACAGAGTGATGGCTGATGGAGTAGTGTAGACCCATGCTGTCCACTACAGTAGCCATCAGACACATGTGCTTGTTGAGCACTTGAAATTTGCCTAGTGCACTTGAGAAAATGAATTTTTATTCTAATTAGTGCCTTAAAACTGATACTCAATTTAGTGTTTTGAACCACTTTTTGAGTAGCTTGAGTATGTGAATCTTGTTTTCCAAAATGTGAAATACTCCAGTTTTTTTATTGATTATACATGTGGAAATAATGAAATTAATTTTACCTGTTTTTACTCATGGCTACTAGAAAATATACTTATATTTGGCTTGTATGTTGTTTCTTTTTTATTTTTGAGGAAGATTGGCCCTGAGGTAACACCTGTGCCCATCCCCCTCTATTTTATATGTGGGGTGCTGCCACAGCATGGCTTGATAAGCTGTGCGTAGGTCCACGCCCAGGATCTGAACTGGTGAACCCCTGGCTGGCCCCGTATATTTTGTTTCTATTGGACAGCAGTTCTGGGCACCAGACTGCAAGTGAAATAATTGTTTCAAGTGGCAGCAGTATGGATAGGCTTGGATTTGAATATAGTGTGGCTTTCACTGGGTTTAAAAAAGAAATAGTGAACACATAATAAGTGGTTGCTGTTATCCCCAACTTAACAAATAAGGCAACTTGCCTAAGAGCATGTCATTACTAATGGGATAGCTGGGATTCCAGTTTTGGCTCCACTGGTTCTAGTAAGGAGTTCTTAACTGCTGTACTCTACATACCACCTGCTCCTCTCTCTGATTAGTATGGCTAAACATACTATAATATGCAGAAAACCATATTGGTCATTCAGCTGCTCTGTTGGATTGAATGGTGGTGGCCTTCTAGATTAAAATCCTTGAGGATAGGTCATGTCTTATTTTTATTTCTGGTGCTTAGCATAGTAGCTAGCTAGCCAGCACAAGAAAATACAGTCATTCATTGCTTAAGACAGGGATGCGTTCTGAGAAATCCATGGTTAAGGAGATTTTGTTGTCATGTGAACGTCATCTAGTGTACTTTCGCAGACCTAGATGGTATCGCCCATTACACACCTAGGCTGTATGATACTAATCTTATGGGACCGCTGTCGAATATGTGGTTGTGTGTGCAGTCCATCATTGACAGAAACATTATGTGGTGCATAACTATACTCACCTTTATTTTAAAGGAATGAATGAAGCCTTTGGATTTGCTGTCCTTTCATTGTAGGCCCACTGGCTTGTGGCAGATTTTGGAATAACTAATAAGATGGAATAATGTGAAAGAGTAGCTTTTAGAACAGTAAAAGGTGACGGTAATTACATTTTAATTTTAGAAACTGGCTTAGTATTAAGTGAATAGTAGGCGCTCAATAAATATTTTAAAAATTTGAGAACCCACCATGTTCCTACAATATGCTGCGTGCTAGGTGAAAGTATTTTAATTGCTGCTTTTCCTTCTTCAGTAAGATCTCTAGTGGCCACGGCATGCATTTTTTCCAGTGTTACTGTAGATCAGGGGTCAAAAAACTACCAAGTCACAACTGGTTTGGTTTGGTTTGTGAGCTGAGAATGGTTTTTACATGTTGAAGGGTTGTGTGGGGGAATATGTAGCAGAGCCCTGGTCTCATCACGGAATAACTGTACTGCAGGCAAGGGTATAGGGATCCTTATTATTTGTAGTCTTTTCAGAAAATTGGAGAAACCATATGCTCTTACCTACTTCTAAAGCTAAAATGGAAGGATTTCCAGACTGGTCCTTTTTGAGTTTTCAGCATAGTGAAGACCAGGGCCTGGAGAGTCAGACCTACCACTATGAGGAAATGACCACATACTTTATTTTCCCAGTTTATAGGATGGGGGTTGATAATAGCATCTGCCTCAGGATTGTGAGGATTGAGTGATACAGTTAAAGCATGTGGCACAGTATCTGGAGCTTAAACCCTCTATAACGTAAGCTGCTCTGTGTCTATTTCGTTTTTCCCATTTTGCAGGTGAAGAAAGGATCCAGTGAGGAGGCAGCTTTCCAGCATCAGAGAATTGTTAACAGTAGAATGAGGGCTAAAAATTTGGTTTTATGTTAGCATTTCCTTGAATTTCTGGGTAGTCATTTGACAAATTGTAACTAGATCAGTGTAATGCATCTAAACCATAGTTGTCTATCTTGGCTGAAACTGCATTTTCTGAGCAGTCGAATTTCTTCCTAAAATTCATTTACACTTTGGCCATGATAATCCCTAGTAGGTTGATTTAGTTTCAGCAGAATAAGTGAGTACTATGTTGTCTGGCATGACGTCATTAGTGAGTTTTTGTTTAGTGTTTGTCTCCATAAAGCATCTCCCTAAGCTGCTTTCCAGGGATGACTGTCTCGTGTATTGCCTACTTTGTACTGTTGGTAAAAAGATTGTCCTGACTAAATAAGTAGTTTGGTACATTATCTAATATTCCTTTTATAACCTTGAAGTACCATGTTTGCCGGGTGAATAATGTGGATACTGGTGGTGTCCATGTTTGTACTTCATTATGGTTTTTTCTTTTTATAAATTAATACTTTATTTTTAAGAGCAGTTTTAGGTTCGTGGCAGAATTGAGCAGAGAATACAGAGTTCCTGTATACGACATGCCCATACCCACGTGGCCTCCCCTGTGATCCTACAC
The DNA here is from genome assembly GCF_021613505.1 of Equus quagga. NCBI lineage: Eukaryota > Metazoa > Chordata > Mammalia > Perissodactyla > Equidae > Equus > Equus quagga. The sequence continues at coordinate 15,765,681 of NC_060271.1, read as the reverse complement.
CAAAGAGATATGTTTGTTACAATTTACATTGCCATGTCATTGTCACCCCAAGTCCATAGTTTATGTTAGGGCTCACTCCTGGTGTTCTGCATTCTTAGGGGGTTTTAGTGGTCACTTTTAGGACCTCAAGAAGAGTTGGGAATTGGAAACGGTGATGAGGAAATGATTGAGGACGAAGTGAAAAAGAAGGAAGCTGGGAAATAATGGAAGGAAATATAAGGAGTGACAAGACAGCTGTTGCTAGTCACTTCTACCCTCTTAATAGCTTAGTTAGGTCACCCTTTGATTTTAGGCTTTTTTTTTTTTATCTTCTACAGGTAGTGAGGTTATAACTGTTGGCAACAGCTTAGTCTTTAAAGCAGAAATCATGATGGCTTACTAGTTTTGTTTTTAATCTTTGGCACTGAAATATATTCCATTTTCTGACTGGTTCAACTTGGTCCTGTCTTGCAGGAATGACACCAAGGAAGATGTATTTGTACACCAGGTGAGTGCTCGTGTGGATCTTTACACTTCTAGCTCAAGGCCTCTCAGAAGAAAAGGGTGGATGTCTTCTCAACTGTTGTTCTTTGCAAAAAGATTATTAAGCCCAACCACCAAAGAATTCATTTAGTTCCCACAGGAAGAGTGGTAGCATGCTTAAATGTATACATTGAAACATTGTATTGTCAGTTCACTTTATTAAAATAGGTGTTTCAAATTGGTATTTTGTTAATAGTTGTAGCTTTGTAAAATATTGAATCTGCTTAACTCAGTACACTGAATTTTCATACCTAATTTAAGATTAACAAAAAACCACCATTAACCTAAACTTGAACTAATGTTGCTATGAACAGACAGAAACTTTGACGAGATATTTTCAAATGCTATTAGGTTTACCTCTGGTGAGGACAGATCACAGTAATCAGGAGGGAAATAGCTAGAACAAAGCTGGAAAACATTAATTTGAAATGAATGCTAGAAAACTAGCAAAGTAATGTAGGTCCTTCTCTTTATTCTAAAGCACTTTGAATGGGTAAGATGTTTTTACCTCTGGAGAATTTTGGCTGGCTTGGAAAATTTAGAAATCGCCACTAGTTTATGGTTAAGTGAAAAGGCAGCGTGGCAAAGTTGGCAATTAATCACTAAATAATTTTTAGATTAGCTTTAGTGTTTTGAGAGGGAAAAAATAACATAGGGATAGCTACTACGTGCTGAACTTTCTCAAATACCATTTAAGGGAAATATTTTGAAATACGCTTGAGGGTTAAGGAATTTATTGTTTAAAATAAGAGATTGCCAAATGAACACTAATATCGCAAACTTAAGTATATTATAGGCTCCATTGGACTTAATTACCCTCACAGTTATGCAGTAGGTAGGAAAAACACGTTTGTATGTGTGTACTTACGTGCTCTGCAATTTTTTCATAAGACTGTTGAAATACTGTGTTGAAAATCAAAACTTTTAAACCAGGTTTTTATACTGTAATCCAGACATCAAAAGACAGTCACTTTCCACACCATACCTTTGTTCAGGCAGGTGCGAGCTTGCATGGCAGCGTACTTCTTAGGAAGGGCTGTCTTGGGTTGGTGCTTTGTAGCTCTCTGAAGTGTCCTCTACAGCATTCAGTGGCAATGAAGGGGAAAGCCAGATCAATTTCTAGTATGTCCAGAACCCTATCAGATAATAGCAGGAACAAATACAAGTATGGGAACATTTAAATTCGTCACATAAATATAGGACTGCTCAGACGATGCTATTTTAAAGCAAATGTTTGTTTTATAAAATTGAACCAATTTTTACGTGTTCCTTAACTTCCCTTCTGATGTTCAAGGGAATATGTAGACTTAGGAACAAGAGACAGCAAGGCCTGTCAGCAACACTAAAGGGTTTGAGGAGTGTGGGGGAGGGCATTGAGGATGCTGACCGAAATAGTAGTTTTGGGATTTTAATTATCCAGACTTCTGCTATCCCCTATGACTGCAGGTAATTGAGAGGTGGCTATATATGAAAGGTATGAAAACTTTGTGACAGTTTAGATGACAGATGAGATCAACTATTTGGCTGAACGCATGACACCCACTTGTACTGACCCACAAGTTGTCACCAATATGCTTTCCTCTTTATTTTGGAAGTGGTTTCAACATTTAGTTGTTTCTTGGGACTTTTGGCTGCTCAGGTCTTAGTGGTGTATCAAGGAGACTGCAGTTCTGGGCAACTTAGCTTAATTGGCTTCAGATTTGTTGGTTGTCCTGCCTCCTCTGGAGTGGAAATGCATGGGTGATCCTGTAATGAATCCCACTGTGATGTAGTAGGATGAACATGGGGTTTGCAGTCCCAAGACCTGGATTTAGAAAAGTCCACACTCAGCTGCTTATTAGCTGCACGACCTTGGGCAAGTCACCTAACTTTTAAAAGCCTGTTTTATCATCTGTTAAAAAGGAGTAATAATACCTCATGTCATCTGTCACAAGGAGATTGAATAGGTAATATATGAAAGAACTTAGTGGAAGTACTACACACAAATGTGAGGTGTTATTCTTCCCCTTTTACTTGGTTGTAGCAGTCTAGAGAACAAGTAACAATGAGACTTATTGTATTGGGGGAGGTAATAACCAACTGTCCCATGCAGTCAGAAAATATAAAAAGTGACACGGTTAATACATGTGAATTGCACTTCCATTGAAGTATTATCACAGGTTGGAAGGGATTTTGGTTGACCTTTGCAATTGAGTTGGATATGGTACCACAGGGACAAGTTGGTTTGGTCAACTTTGAAGCGTGCAAACCTCAACTCGCCTGTCATCTAAACTGGCCCTTTGTGGGGCTAGCTTCTACTATTAAGTGCAGTCTTTGGGGGATAGGTGGATATCCTCATTTTGTTCAAAGCTACACATAATGCTTTTGCAAAAAGCATTTTTTAAAAATGTATATTGTTGTGTCTGTCTTGAGTGTTAAATTATTTGTTTTAGTTTGGAAAATAGTGGTAAAATGCTGGGGCCTTGTAAGATTGGAGTATTGTGATTGAGGTTGGGGGTAGCATTGGTCCCTGTTTTTCTAAATTTATTGACGGTTTGGTCTTATTAAAGGTAAATTTAAGTATTGTATCCAAGCTAAAATAATATTGACTCTGGTACATTTTAAATGAAAAAGCACATTATTCTCCCCTGTTAATCTATTTTTGGAATGTGATATTACTAGACTGCCATAAAGAAGAATAACCCCAGGAAGTACCTTCGCAGTGTAGGAGATGGAGAGACTGTGGAGTTTGATGTTGTTGAAGGAGAAAAGGTGAGGATGCTTTTTGTGTAAAGGTTTGACTTCAGTATGGCAATATTGTGGAGATCTCATCCGTGAGGATGGTGGCTCTAATGTGGATTGATGGGTCAGGTGACCACATGAACACAGGTGCATCAAACCTAATGTGCTGGCTGCAGTTAGAGGGCGATCTCTTCAGAACAGTGAGGAACTAATAGTTAATCATTTCTATGCACCCCTGGCCACATAGACTCTTTTTTTGTTTGTGTTGTGTAAATTTGGTTAAGTGTACTTAATTCCATTGTCACTGTCAATATATGATGGCTTTTGTAGGGTGCGGAGGCAGCAAATGTTACAGGCCCTGGTGGAGTTCCAGTGCAAGGCAGTAAATATGCAGCAGACCGTAACCATTATAGACGCTATCCACGTCGCAGGGGTCCTCCACGCAATTACCAGCAGAATTACCAGAATAGTGAGAGTGGGGAAAAGAATGAGGGATCGGAGAGCGCTCCCGAAGGCCAGGCTCAACAACGCCGGCCCTACCGCAGGCGACGGTTCCCACCTTACTACATGCGGAGACCCTATGGGCGTCGACCACAGTATTCCAACCCTCCTGTGCAAGGAGAAGTGATGGAGGTAAGTCTCACCAGAAAGTAAAAGGATGGACAGCAGCATGTGGTAACTTTTGATAGGACTGCATTTTAAACATTTCCTGGGTGTCTTCCCCTATATTGGATTAATCGTACAGGAAGCACTTTTTGATTCCTAATAACCAGAAATTTAATGACTTATAATCACAGTTATTAGGTGATTTCCTTTATTTACTTTTAACTTCTGTATTTAGACTTTGGATTTGTCTGGTTGGGTTTTTACTGTTACTGATCCATTTGGCTCAATGTGCATTGTCTTTTCAGGGTGCTGACAACCAGGGTGCAGGAGAACAAGGTAGACCAGTGAGGCAGAATATGTATCGGGGTTATAGACCACGATTCCGCAGGTATGGTTTTCATTAAAAAATTTCTCCGACATCTGTTAGGACTTGGTCACGTCGTCTCCTGCTGTCTTTTTGAGTCATTTATCTGTTAGCACTCACATTTTCTTTCAGCAGATGGCTAAGGTGAACCTGAAGTCAGTTGTCTTTGAGAGTATGTTCTTTGCATCTTTGCTGCTTGTGTAGATGAGCTCTACTTTATACAGTTGTTGTTCCTCCCCCTCTAATGAGGGTATGGAATTAAGACCTGCTTCATTGGGAAGGAGAAAGGTAAAAGTAATCTTTTAAGCATTAGGCTCTGAACTGCACCGTATCATAAATGAAGAATCAACAGAGTTTTATCTTTGAGATGGCACAATTTTTCATTAAACACTTCTCAGTGTAAGTAGGTACTTTTTTTTGTCACCCTAAAGTTGCAAAGTGAAATCACTCCATTAAGAATTTACATTTTGGGAAAAAGAAACCCAATTCCGTATTAGCCTTAACCAACCAACCTACCTGCTTGGGTATTAGAGAATCCTTTTTAAATGGAGGATGTTTAATGATTAGAGTATAGACTAATTGGGGAAGAGCTCCATGAGCCAGACATGTTTAGTACATAAGTGTAGTGCACCATGATGCAGTAGTCCCAGTCCCACACTGGCAGGATGGAATAGTGTGTACAGGTAATTCTTGAAAGGGTCTTATATCAAAGCATTGAGTCTCTACAAGTGATCCCTAACGGTAACTGGTAATATACTCAAAAACCCAATACAGTAATAACTCTTCTTAACTGATAATCGCTTACGTAGCAACCTTCACTGTAGATGTCCAAATAAGTTTTAAGAAACAAGTTACTGGGGCCAGCCCAGTGGCGTTGTGGCTCGTTCCATGTACTCCACTTTGGTGGCCTGGGGTGCACGGGTTTGGATCCTGGGCGCAGACCTACACGCCACTCATCAAGCCATCCTGTGGCAGCATCCCACATACGAAAAATAGAGGAAGATTGGCACAGGTGTTAGTAGCTCAGGGTCAATATTACCAAAAAAAAGAAAAACAAGTTCCTTACTATAAAAGTACCCAAAATACAATATAGAAGTCTTCAAAATATGTTGAACTGTAGAAGAGAGGAGGTTTCTAACTACAACTTTTCTGTTTTACGAAAATGAGCACTCAGTGGAGCTTTAGGAACTAGGAAGCCCAATTGAGATTATATTACCTACATCAGTATATGTCTGTTGAATTTTTTGCTGAGGAAGATTAGCCCTGAGCTAACATTCATGCCAGTCTTCCCCCACTTTATATGTGGGTCACCGCCACAGCATGGCTGACAAGTGGTATAGGTCTGAGCCTGGGATCTGAACCCTTGAACCTGGGCCGGCAAGGTGGAGCGCACTGAACTTAACAACTGCACCACAGGGCTGGCCCTTGTATGTTGAGTTTTGCAATAGGCATGTCTGTGATGTATTTTTTCCTTCTTTCCATTGATGTATGTTCTGTCCTGAGAGTTTCTAATTCATGAAAACGAGCTCAAGTCTTAGCTGATGTTCACTGAAATTGGAGTTCTCTAATACTGGAGCCACCAGGAGATTGTGTTGGCTGTGTGCTGGATGTTGGAGATAGATGAGCTCTTCCTGTTGAGTGAGGAAAATTATTTTTCATGCTGACAGATTGTTAGGCTTTGTTGATCTTGAACTGAATTATGGTTCAAACTGTTTTAAACCTAAACATAGATACCTTGCAAAAATATTGCAAATAATATCAGAATAGCATTTTTTAAACAGTGTTAAATGTTTTAAAGTTGGTCTAAGATAAGCTTTCATGGCAGTCTATCCATTACATCCATGGGTGCCAACAGCAGAATCCTTGATTTACCTTTTTGTTACACTGTAGAACTGCTTAAATTTTCTGCCTAGTTTCATTGTGTCCTTAAAAATAGCACATGAATTTTTGTTGAGTGCTTCAGTTTTACTGTTTGCTTTTTGATTTAAGTTAGACTTCATAGTCTTCATTCGAATGGATAGACTTGTTGACAATGCCAGATAACTCCTATGGTGACATAGAATTGCCTTAAAATTTACAATGATTCTGTCAATGAATGCAGGGCTTTCCAGACCATTTATCCAGGAATTTTTTTGTTCAGTTTGAATAGTAAATGACACATATTGCCTATAATGTGTAGTCTGAAGTCCTGATTGGTATAGGTCCAAGAGCAAATTGAAAGAGATCTGAGGCAGGTAAAGCAGGAGTTTTGCTGAAAAAAAAGACAAATGAGGTGGCACTAAGGTAAGAGTGGCTTCAGGAAAGGATCCTTATTTATGGGAAATGAGAGCATATTTGTAGGCTCAAAAATGCAATAGAAGAGGACAGTTGGCAGGAGAGTGACTGCTGGAACTGTCTTCAGTTGGGATAGTTTTGTCCACAAGTAGGGGTTGGCCTTTCGCTAGGAACCATGGGCATTTCTTGTGTAAGAACCCGGAGTATGTGGGCCGCCTGTGTGTTAGTAAAGTCAAAAGGAGAGGTAAGAGAGGAGGTTTGGGAAGTTTGGAACAAAGATGTGAAATTATATCTGTAAAAGAAGAATAGGGGAAATCAAATAATAGAGTAGTAATCACAAATTTAAAGTGCATCCACCCAGCATGGTTGTATTTTTCCAGCCACTTTGAGTAGCAGGCTCAGATTGGGCAGAGAGTTGGATTTGTCCTGCATTTGTTTACCCAGATGGAGATACTGGGGTTGGGATTGGTTATAATGATAAATGGTGAACTTTATACTTACATAAGGGGGGAGGTAAGGATTAAGGGAGTGTGAGGGACAGGCTGGGTGATAGGATCACTGAATTATAGGTGCTAGTGGAAGTAAAGAATGAGAGAACAAGAAGGAATAAGAAGGGCGGACTGGAGAGTGGAATGCTTGAAATTGAGCAAACTCAAGTAGAAAACAAGGACCAGATGGGAGGCCAAGAATCTAAAAGCCTGGGTTATTTGGGGCTGTCGTGATAACTACGACAGGAAAATGATGGTAAATGACACACAGCCTAACGTAAGATTTGAAAGCTTGGGGTTTGGACAGAAATGGGGGGAATGGTCTAAGAAGCCACAGTGATAGGGATGGGGCAGCTCCATTCGTAGGCTGCAGGAGAAAGCCAGAGCAGTTTTGCCAAAGATTGGCCATGAGTTCCAAAAAAATGGGAAGGTTTCAGGAGAAGGGGAGGGGTTGGAATGGGTAGTTGGGAGATTGGAGGATTTAGAAGTGAAAAATGGGGTGTACAGATCTAAATTGGAATTAAAACCTATGATGACTGATAGGTTAGGTATAAAAGGCATGATGTTAACGTTGGTGTTCCTGGGGTGCTGTGATTATGGATGGAGGAAAGGCCAAGAAAACGTCACTGTTTTCTGATGTTTGTAATCACCAGGGAAAGAAATCGAGTGTCTTTTTCTCGATGATTAAAAAAGTTGTGATCTTTTTTTGGTGCTGGGTTATTTTTAATTTCAGGCCATTGAAGATAATATATTGATGGAATGTAACACTTAAACTTTTTTCATGTGTGCAACTCAGTGGCTTTTAGTATACTCAAAAAGGTATGCAACCATTACTGCTGATTCCAGACATTATCACCCACCTCCCCCCAAAAAATATCCATTAGCAGTCACTCCCCATTCCTCTCTATCCCAGCCACTTGCTTACACTAGGCTACTTTCTGTCGCTGGATTTGCCTTTTGTGGACATGTCATATAAATGGAATCAAAATATGTGGCTTCTTTATGTGCTTAGCTTCTCTGGCTTAGCCTGTTTTTAAAGTTCATCCACGTTGTAGCATGTATTGGTACTTGATTCCTTATTATGGACAAATCATGTTCCATTCTATGGGTATCATGTTTTGTTTCTAAATCAGTTCATGAACATTTGAGTTGTTTCCACTTTTTTTGTTATTAAAAATATTATTCTCTTGGGTATAGACCCTTGAGTGAAATCGCTGGGTCACATAGTAACTCCTCAAAATTTGGAGGAGTTTCCAAAGCTGCTGTGCCATTTTATATTCCTGCCAGCCATGTATGAGGAATTCCCGTTTCTCCACATCTTCACTGACGCTGGTCATTTTCCGACCTTTTGGTTGTGGCCATCCCAGTAGATAATGAAGTTGTGTCATGGGTTTTGATTTGCATTTCCCTAATGATTGACTAGCAGTTGCTGTGTACCGTCATTTATATGCAGGGGGGAGGGCATCTTTTTTTATTTTGATTTCTTGCCTTTTTAGCAAGTGTTCGTCTGCAAAGGTTAGCAGTTGTTCCCAAGCCATAAAGCCATTTTATTTTTCTTTTAAAATTTTTTTATTTTATTTCATGTATTTATTTTTTGTGAGGAAGATTAACCCTGAGCTAACATCTGTGCCCATCTTCCTCTACTTTATATGTGGATCACCACCACAGTGTGGCTGACGAGTGGTGTACATCTGTGTCAGGGATGTGAACCCAGGCCACCAGAGCTGAGCGTGCTGAACTGAACCACTACGGCCATGGGGCTGGCCCCAAGAGCCCATTTTAAAATAACATCAGAGTTTGATGGTGGTGTGCCCATTTTAGTCATTTCACGATTAGCTTTGTAATAGAGTATAGTGTAAGTAAAAGTTTGCTAGTCCATTAAAACCAGATTTAAATGCTCATCTTCCAGTTAACACTTCCAAATACTTGTTTGTGAAATATGAACCAAGTTTGCTCTATGATTTCTACTAACTTACTTGCAGACCGCTTGACAGGAAGGTCAGATATGGTGTTTGGTTGAGTGGATCAAGTGTTAACACTGGTGGGTGGGCTAAAGAAAGAAGGTTTTATCATTGCAAGATTGCCCAATATTCATTCCAGGGGCCCTCCTCGCCAAAGACAGCCTAGAGAGGATGGCAATGAAGAAGATAAGGAAAATCAAGGAGATGAGACCCAAGGTCAGCAGCCACCTCAACGTCGGTACCGCCGCAACTTCAATTACCGACGCAGACGCCCAGAAAACCCTAAACCACAAGATGGCAAAGAGACAAAAGCAGCCGATCCACCAGCTGAGAATTCGTCCGCTCCCGAGGCTGAGCAGGGCGGGGCTGAGTAAATGCCGGCTTACCATCTCTACCATCATCCGGGTAAGTAAGCCTAGGTGGGCTTCAGGCCTCTGAGCAGTCTTGAGTGGTATGCATTAAGGCAAGAGAAAAAACCCAGTCCATCAGGTAAGGTAAGCTGTGTTTACTTACAGTGTCTTCCGCCTGAATTAATCTCACAGTTGCTTAAATTCTGCCTTTTGGTAATGGCCAGTATCAGACCATTCTTGGCCTCCAGTCACCTCAGTTCTTCTACCTGGAGGCCTGTCTTCACGTTGTGTCTTGAGTATTAGAGCCTTCTGTCAACCTCTCTGAGTGAGTTTGGTGATTTCAGTACATTATCTTCAGGGAAAGTGGCAGCTTTGACATCGTATCATCAGTTCCAAAATTAAGGGATTCCTTTGCTGTCAGCCTTTACTTGATACTGAGAGACATGTAATTGTCTCTGCTAGGCTCTTGAATTATCATTTTCAGCCAGTAGTTCTTTTCGTCTTTTCCCTCTATACTATTTGTGGGTGGCGAAAGGTCATCCAGAACCTGCAAGTAACCGTTGTTGTCACACAGCAGTGTCCACTCCTGTTGTAAATCACTGCCTTCCCTACTTAGCTAATGTGAACTGGAGCCATGTGGTGTCCTAAGAGAGCACTGCAGTGAACTGTGCGAGATAACCTTTGTTTTGTTTTTCTTTACAGTTTAGTCATCCAACAAGAAGAAATGAATATGAAATTCCAGCAATAAGAAATGAACAAAAGATTGGAGCTGAAGACCTTAAGTGCTTGCTTTTTGCCTGTTGACCAGATAACTAGAACTATCTGCATTATCTATGCAGCATGGGGTTTTTATTATTTTTACCTAAAGATGTCTCTTTTTGGTAATGACAAACGTGTTTTTTAAAAAAAAAAAAAAGCCTGGTTTTTCTCAATACACCTTTAAAGGTTTTTAAATTGTTTCATATCTGGTCAAGTTGAGATTTTTAAGAACCTCATTTTTAATTTGTAATAAAAGTTTACAACTTGATTTTTTCAAAAAAGTCAACAAACTGCAAGCACCTGTTAATAAAGGTCTTAAATAATTGTCTTTGTGTATATTTCTGTATTGTTTTATTTTCGTTTATAAATCCTTGGCTGGTGGTAGGACCCTTAGCTTAGACCTGTCTGCAGATAGATGGTACTCACTGGTAATTGCTCGGGGAAATTTTCTTAAAATGTGTAATTCTTCATTAAGTGACGTAACTATGGGCTCGTGCTTAAAAATTGGAAAATATTTACTTACTGTTATAATTAGCCGTTGGCCTCTTTGTACGGTCCTTCTGCTGGGAGGCAGTGGTAAAGGGGACTGGACATGCTCCAGCAAAGACCAGCTGGATTCTAATCCCTGGAAGCCACTTTTTTCTGTCTCCGATTTCAGCCCGCCAAGTGAAGGCATCTACCTTAGAGCTGTCAGGTGCCTGCCATGGAGCCTGGCGTCACAGTCACTAGAGACGGTAACAACATAACGTAACACCTGTGGAAAGGCTACAGACATTGAGATCAGTGAACTCAACTCCTTTGTAACCTAAGCCTGTTCTGGCTATTCTTTTAAAATGTCTCCTTAGATGCTGTTTGACTCCCTTTATGGACTAGTCTGGCTGCTGTCCAGAGACTCATTCTGGGTCATTCAGGCCAGCTTTTGTGGCCCAGGGGAAAGATGATGGGATGTAGAGTAGGCTGGAGTGGCACATCCAGGAGTCCTGCAGTGCTGTGTAAGTCCAGATGGTGGTGCCACTTGCCACAATGTGCTCAGGGTTCACAGAACCAAGACGGCATTGCTCTTTATTTCCATTCTAAGGGACTGGCGAGTGAAGTGGGAAGGTACACAAGTAGGCAACACTCTTTCAAACTTCTCTTTCAAATTCGAGACAACTCTTTGCCTTTCATGAAAATATATTCAGTGTAAGCAAGAGTACAGTGGAACAAACACTTAAACACTGCTGGCGGCGTGTAAAATGTAGTGATTTTTGTAATTGCACAAATTCAGATATATATCATGGAAATAGAAGTGCCAACAATATTGGCTAAATATCCAATAGTGTTAAGATGTGATTTTGAAAACCATGGCAAGGAGGCAGGTTTTGTGATACAGTCTTGCTAATGTTGCAGGCACAACTACCTGTGCATTTTTTTCCAATGTGCTTCCCCTGTGTTGCCTGGCACTTTCTGAATTCCTTCACTGTGTGTAAGAATTAGGTAGCCTGCGAGTCTCTGTAAGACGATCCAAAGAACACAGTCTTTCTTGCAACTAGAAAACAGGTTGAGAACCTGGTTGGCCAGTCGGATGCACCAGCGTGAGACTGGAGAAGTCAATATTGTTTGCTAGAGAGGAGGGTGGAATCAGCACTTTGTAGCTGCAAAGGCTTTGGTTTTCTCATCCGGCAACTCTGCCTCTTAGTTTTTGACATTTAGCCTTGACCCTGGTTCTCTAGCCTTAACAATTATGAATACCTAATTCTTTTATAAGATGACCTATGTGGCTGGAGCAGAGTGAGCACAGGAGATTGGTGGTGAATTAGGTGCCATCACATCAGGCACGTGAAGTGTTCTGTTCCCTTTAAAATGAGGAAGAAAGTGAGGATGCTTGCTATCACGGTTTCTGTTGAACACTGCACAGGAGAGCCTGGGCTGCGCGGTGAGAAAGATTGGGAAGGAAAGGAAAGATAAATGATAGTGGTAACAAAACCCAAGAGCTTGCAGTTAAAGAATGGGTAATTTATTAGTAAATGGCTAAAACATTCCTGTATAATAATAGTAAAAAATGTCTACTTTGTGGTAGTAGTATGGGAAAGTACTAACACTTTCAAACTCTGGGAGGAAGCAAAACTATTCAAAGACATTAAGGAAAATTGGAGGTTTTCATGCTCATGGATATTGAGGTCTGAGCATGTCAATTCATCTATTGGTTCAAATTAGGTAAAAAATTCAAAAGGTCTTTTTTTGGTGGAGCTTAGAGAAAGGAGAAGGAGACGGAGGTCTGAAGAGAGGGAAGGATGTAAAACAGTTGTCTTGGAGAATGGGAAAACAAATGTATAGGGAAATAGAATTGCCAGCAGGAGGAGCGGAGGGTTGGGTTTCACCAGGGCTTTGCCAGCTTTCCTCAACAGAGGAAGAGCAAAGGTATTGAAAGTGAATGCATACCAGGGTAGAGTTAAAGTCCCCAGGTCCAGATATGGAACCTGATTAGGCAAAACCAGTAAGAGCTTGGCATTCTCTGGTGCCTGGAGTTGATCTGTGAGTTGGCAAGTGTTCCAAACTGACAGTGGAGTAGAAGTACTAATTTAGGAGAGCTGGAACAATATGGGGTGGTGGTCCCAGACTGGCATGCTTAACCTTGAGATGTGGCGCGCTTACTGGTAATGACAAGGTTTAGGTTATGGTCACGTAAGTGGAAGGCAGGAGGAGGAAGAGACGATACTGGAGAAAAGAGGTAAAAAAAAAAAAATAGACCATAGTGTTCAAAGGATCTTCTCTATCGGTGCTGAAATTACCACAAGTGATGGTAGAAGTAGTGGGTGTGGGGAAGACAATGATGGTGACCCTGAAATAAAAATCTTCACGGTTGGGCCAGCACGGTGATACAGCGATTAAGTGTGCACGTTCCACTTCGGCGGCCCGGGGTTTGCCGGTTCGGATCCCGGGTGCAGACATGGCACCGCTTGGCACGCCATGCTATGGCAGGCATCCCACATATAAAGTAGAGGAAGATGGGCACGGATGTAAGCTCAGGGCTAGTCTTCCTCAGTGAAAAGAGGAGGATTGGCAGCAGTTAGCTCAGGGCTAATCTTCCTCAAAAAAAAAAAAAAAAAAATGCAAGGAATGCTGCTGGGTAAGACATTTAGTCTGAAGGCATGGGCTTAAAGGAAGCTGGGGGTTTTGAGGGCTTCCAAGGGAGGAAAAATGGTTTAGACGTGGCAATGGAGTAACAGGAGACCTAGTTCACCACCAGGCACCATGGTACTTGGCATTCAGGAGAAGAAAAGCCACAACTGAAGGCTCCAAGGGTACTAGCGTCCTAGGGGTGAGTCTGGTTAGAGGTAGAGTAAGAAGATGAGAGGGAGGAGGCTGGTGACTGAATTCCAGAGCACAGGGTGGAGGTTTTGGGAGGGAGCAGTGTTGGGTCAGAGTAGGAGTTGGAGAGAGCTAAATGGAATTAAGGTAGTAACAGCTGGTGGGGAAGCTTGAACATCTAGCAGAGACTGATACATAGAAGTGATAAGACAGCATAGGCTCGGTCCTAAGGTTGTCTGGAAGGATTCGTCTGACACTATGGTGGTGAGGCTGGAGGCTGGCTTGTGGCTTCCTGGCTCTGAGTGGTGCCCTAGGTAGAGAGCCTGCTTGCATCCCTTTAATTTGGCTACCTGTTTATAAAGGCTATAAATGATACAGGATAAGGGGACAGAGTGTTAACTTGCACCATATGTACGTATCTGAGTGATGTTTTAGCTCTTAGAGGCTCAGGCAGCTAGCTTGTACAGCCCTCCACTTTAATTCTGTCTGGGCTAAAGAACTAGTGGTAGAGAGTCTGGAGTATTTTAAAATAGAATGATTTTCATTTTGGAAAGATTACTATGGGGCAAAAGAAAAGTTTGATCACAAAAGAAGTGACCAATTTGGACATTGTTGCAGAAGTCCAGATAAATGGTGAGACCTGGACCATAGATGTGGCAGTAGGACAGAGGGGGTCACATTTGAGATGCTTTCAGAAATGGAGTTGACTGATCTAGGTGACTACCTGAGTGTAGGGATGAGGAAGAGAGAAGAATCCAGCATGATGGCAGAATGCTGATGCAGATGGTACCATTTACTGGAATAGAGAATGCACAAAGGGGAGGGGTATGGTCAGTTTTAGATGTATGGCATTTGAGGTGCCTGTGGGACATCCATGGAGAGTTTGCAGGAAGCAGATTTGGGGCTTAGGGAGTAAAGTGTAGACCAAAGCTGAATTTTTGACACTCGTCATGTGGCTATTCAGAGTTGTGGTCATGGATGAAATCACATCACTTGAGTATATGTGGAAAGCAGAGGGTGGAAACTCAAAACTTGGCACAAGACCAAGAACATAAAAGTAAAAGTAATGGCCGGGAAAAGATGTGGAAAATCCAGAAAAGGGGACATCAGAATCCTAGAGAACAAGGAAGGTAATGGTTCAGTCGGCATCAGAGTCCAGAGATCCAAGAAGGTGAAGGCTAGAAAGTGTCCACTGGGCTTAGCAACAGGGAGAGTGATGGAGCCTCCCTGTGGAAATGTGGGGCTGGGCCCCCGGGTGCAGCAGGTGGAGGGGCGACTAGGGCTGCAACTCCCCCACCCTCTGCATCTCAGTAACAGCCAGTCTGTCCTTACAGGTCCCAGCCAAAACCTTCAGAGTCAATGCTGACTTCTCACTTCACTCCACATCCAATGAGTCTGCAAATGCCACTGATTCTGCCTTTGAAACATCCAGAGTGTGACCAGTTCTCATGGCCTCCAACCCTCTGGGTCCACACCTCCATCACCTGGGTTATTGTAGGCGTGAGCCTCCTAGGTGAGCTGTCTGCTACTTCATTCCCACCCCAGCCCCCCCTGCAGTCGCTTCTCAACATAGGAGCCAGGGTGTCGTCTTAAAAACTTTGTCAGGCTTTCGGTCACTTCTCTGCTCAAAACCCTGCAGAGGCTTCCAGTTTCACTTTTGAGCAGAAGCCAGTGTTCCTACAGGCGGCTTCACAATGTGGCCCCACCTGTCGCACTCCCACTTTCTACTGCTCTCCCCCTCATTTACTCCACTCCAACCTCACAGCCCGCCTTTTCCTCAAACGTGCCAGGCACACTCCCACCTCAAGGCCTTTAACTGGCTTTGGCCTCTTGATAGGAAGACTGTTTCCTTGGATGACTAAATGGCTGTCTTCCCAGTTCTTACAGATCTTCGGCGAGGTAGTCAAAGACCTCCTTCCCTGACCATTCTAAAATAGCAGCCCTTGGGGCCGGCCCCATGGTGCAGTGGTTAGGTGTGCACGTTCTGCTGCTCAGCGGCCCAGAGTTCGCCGGTTCGGATCCCGGGTGTGGACATGGCACCACTTGACAAGCCATGCTGTGGTAGGCGTCCCACATATAATGTAGAGGAAGATGGGCATGGATGTCAGCTCAAGGCCAGTTTTCCTCAGCAAAAAGGAGGATTGGCAGTAGTTAGCTCAGGGCTAATCTTCCTCAAAAAATAAAATAAAATAGCAGCCTTCCACATGCCCAGATCTCCCAATCTCCTTACCCCGCTTGATTTTTCTCTGTGGTGCGTATCATCATCTGCCCACCTGTATTTGCTTATGTATTCGCTGTCTGCTAGAAGGTAGGCTCCATAAGAGCAGGGGTTTTTGTCTGTTTTGTTCACAGCTGCTATGTCCCAGCATCTACAACAGGGCGAAGGAGTCCGGAGTGAAAGCTCAGTAAAAACAAAGTGGAATGAAGGAAGCAAGGGCTGCCTCGGGGAGGGAGATACAGTCATGTGACCGTATAATTTATATATTAGCCAGATACGGTGCTCTTGAGAGTGAGAGGGGTGTTGTTATCGATTACAGGGGGTGACAGGACTGCCCTGGGCAACGTGGGAGTTCTGGTCAATCTAGAGATAGGTTGACTTGGGAGGAGGGTTTTTTAGGATGAAGAGAGATGTTTATAAGGGGAGGGAGAAAGAACCAACCAAGAAGATAGCTTTATGATTATGGTGCAACCAAATGCCTCACTTTACCCTGTGCAGAAAATCCAGTTTTCACAAAGCATTTTGAGACACCAGGAAGGAAAGTGATTTGTAGTCAGAAACCGTGAATTCCAGTCCTGCCAATGAAACTTCACCTTCCGGAGCCTCGGTGTGGAGCCACCACATAAGAGTCAGTACTGAACACTGAAGTATTTCCCAAGGTCTACGGACCATCCACAAGAAAATCAAGATTCCTGGATCCCGCCATCAGACTGCCTCATCCAAACGCAGGGGATGAGCCTCAGAATGAGCATTTAAATCTATAAAATAGAGATGCTCATAGTACCTACTTCCTGAAGTTCTTGTGAGGATTAAGTGAGACTGCGATAATACCTGACATTTTGTTAGTGCTCAATAAATGTTGGCTGTTATTATTACAGGAATATTGTCAGGAGCAACTGAGATAATAGCTGTGAAAATGGTAAACAAAGTGATGGCCATGAGAATGTGACTTGCAGACCTCTCACTACAGGGAACATAACTGACCCCAGATTCTTTGCTCTGAGATCTACCACCATGTTTGCCCTGAGGTCATGCTTCCCAAGTACCCCCAAGCCAATGAGTGAGCTTGGCAGAGATTCTAAAGTAGTTTGTTCCTGGGAGACATGGGACCCCACTGACAGCTGACTTTGGCTCAAGGACTCCCCTGGTGGCCTTGCCAAACTTGCCTTACACCGCCTGGTAGTCTAGGATGCTTCCACCCGATATTCCTTCACTCAGGCACTGTCATGGCTCCCCCAGCTCTCTCCCTGCGTTCTCTCACAGATGTTCCCCTAATAAAATCCTCACATGTTTTATCCTATTCGGGGTCTACTGTTTGGAGGACCAAGACTAACATAAGAAGCATCATTAAAAAGTAAGGAGGTGGGGGCTGGCCACATGGCTGAGTGGTTAAGTTCGCATGCTCCGCCTTTGGCGGCCTGGGGTTTTGCTGGTTCAGATCGTGGGCACAGACATGGCACCACTCATCAGGCCATGTTGAGGTGGTGTCCCACATGCCACAACTAGAAGGACCCACAACTAAAAATATACAACTATGTACTGGGAGGATTGGGGGAGAAAAAGCAGGGGGGTGGGGGGGGGAAAGATTGGCAACAGTTGTTAGCTCAGATGCCAATCTTGAAAAAAAAAAGGTAAGGAGGTGAGGAAGGATTCTGGAAAGATAGATGAGTAGTAAGAACCAGTAATCTCTTCCCCAACTCAGACAAGTACACTGGCAGAATAGATCTGATGTAACTGTGTTGGAACTCTGGAGTCTGTTGAAGGCTTGCAACATCTAGTGAAGTCTTATATGGTAAACTGAGGTTGATTTTGGGAATTCAGCTCCTAGCTCAGCAACAGCTACTTATCCCCTCATTCAGCCCTGTGGCAAGCAGTTGTGCACATGTTCCTGGAGCAGCTTGCACATGGCTTGCAGGAGCCAGAGTGGGCAACAAGGACCCTGTCTTCTGAATATCAGGGATCTGTGTTCTGGTTGTTGATTGCTGCTTCTGATCAAGGAAGTACAGACAGAGGCAGCAGCCGTTCTTGCACCTACCCTGCATTGTTACAAGCCCCTCCTCCCCAGCTGAAGTGACTTCCAGGGGAAATAAGGCACTGGTGCCTCCCCCACTCTCACTCATTATAGTCTTTTGCCCCCTCTTGAGAGCCAGACATTAAAGACTAGGGGACAGTCAAAAGGAGCTACAGATATGAGGGAAATTAGAAAGTCACTCCACATGCCCAGGGAAGGCACAGGCTCAGAAAAGACCTTAATTTTACAACTCAGCCTGACCCTTGGCATAGAGACAGCCTCGAACAATAAAAACAAAAACCAACAGCAAACCTTGGGCAAGAGAGATAATCTGATTTCCAGAGTTACCATATTACTAGATTGAAATGTCCAGTTTTTAACCACAGCAAAAAAAAAAAAAAAAAAAAAATCACAAAGCATATAAAGAAAAAGGGAAATATGGCCCATTCAAAGGAAAGAAAAGAAACCAACAGAAACCGTCCCTGAGAAAGACCTGATGGTTCTTCTACTAGACAAAAATTTTAAAACAACTGCCTTCAAGATGCTCATAGAACTAAAGGAAGATGTGGAGAAAGTCAAGAAAATGATCTATGAACAAAATGGAAATATCAATAAAGAGAGAAAACCTAAAAAGAAACCAAAAGGAAATTCTACAGTTGAAAAGTATAATAGTTGAAATGTAAAGTTCACTAGAAGGATTCAAAGGCAGAAGAAATAATCCGTGAACTTGAAGATAAGACTATTGAAATTGTTGAGTCTGAAGAAAGAAAAAGGATTGAAGAAAAGTGAACAGAGCCTAAGGGCTATGTGGGACACCAGCAAGCAGACCAACACATGCATTGTGGGAGTGCCAGAAGGAGAAGAGAGAGAGAAGGGGGCAGAGAGAATATTTGAAGAAATAATGTGATGGCTGAAAACTTGATGGAAGACATAACCATACAAGAAGCTCAACAAACTCCAAGTAGGATGAACTAAAAAAGACCCAGACCAAGACACATTATACTCAAACTGTTGAAAGCCAAACACAGAGAATCTTGAAATCAGCAAGAAAGAAGCAATTCATCACATACAAAAGATCCTCAATAAGATTACCAGAAGATTTCTCATCAGAAACTTTGGAAGCCAGAAGGCAATGGGCTGGTGTATTTAAAGTGTTAAAAGAAAAAACTGTCAACCAAGAATCCTATATGTGAAAAATCACAAAAGATAAATTCTTTATGATTCCACTTATATGAGGTACTTAGATTAGGCAAAATCATAGAGACAGAAAAGAGAATGGTGGTAATAGGGAGTTAATGTTTAGTGGGTATAGAGTTTCAGTTTTGCAAGATGGAAAGAGTTCTGTAGATGGATAATGCTGATGGTTGTGCCTATGAACGTACTTAACACCACTGAACTGTACACTTTAAAATGGTTACGATGGTAAATGTTATGTGTATTTGCTGCAATAAAAAAGTTGAAACAAATGATGGGAAAGATGTAGGGAAGAGTAGGCTGGAAACAGAAAACAGATTTTTGGGTCTTGCAGTCATTGTCAGATTTTGTAGAAAGAGAAGTTAAATGACCTAACCAAGGAAGAAAAACTAGTGGAAACAACCAATATTTAAAGGCCATTTTATGAGGCTTTATTATTTGTATGTTATCTTTCTTTCCCATTTCTGTAAAAATGTCATAAGGCAAGAGTCATGTGCTCATTATATAATTTTTGGAATGCATATTTAAGTTAAAAACTAATAAAATTTTTGAAAATGAGGTGATACAATTTTAAGCCAACTCTGTGGTAAGTATTTTGATATCTAATAATTTTGTTGATTTGGATTGTCATTAACAATCACTTTCACAGAAGAGGAAGTAAGAAACAAAAATGCTCTACTTCAGTAATAATTTTAAAATGTACTCTAGAATTAGATGATGGCATTTTGAAGAGATGCTTCTTGACATCCACTTCTGGTAATGTCAGACCAACTCTTCTGCTGAAGACAGTTAAGAACAATAGAGAAGACATTTTTTAAAATCTTTCTAAAAGCAACAAACTACTGAGAGGTTTCCACACTAGGTCCAGGAGAGGATGCTAATGTAGAAAAGTGAATCTGATGCTCTAGGCTACTTTTCCCCTGGATACATCTGTTCATCGGGAACAGGCAGCTGAGAGTCTGGGGGCGGATCTGGAAGTGTGTTTGCTGATCTGGAAGGGGCAGTCATACAGTGCTAGAGGGAAAAATTTTGAGTCCAGCCCCACCAGGTGTGGGAATCCTTGTGAACTACCCTGTGCTTTGAGTTGGGAACTTTGAATAGTTGTACCATAGTAGTTAACTAAACCAACCCTCACGTGGATTGCAACCTGACGTGGAGTCATATGAGGACCCAGAAATCTCAAGCCCTGAACTTGGATGAAGGTGATCCAGAATTGCTAGTGCCCCCAGGCACCAAGCTAAAGCAAATAAAATATTATCTGAGGAAAATAATATAATCCTAGGCTTTAGATTGTTTCTACAAATATCCTACAAATGCCAAATCAAGCATGTATTCAAAGATAACTAGGCCTACAAAGAGACAAGACACCATGAATGAGGACCACAAAAATGAGACAATAGAAAAAGACCAATGGGAACCCCAGACACCGAAAACAGCAGACACAGAGTGTAAAGCAACTATGTTTACTATGTTCATGGAGATAAAGGGAGAAACTTGACAATTTTAGAAAGTGTTACAGGCTGAATTGTGTCCCTCTCCCACCAAATTCATATATTGAAGTTCTAACCCCCAATACTTCAGATTGTGACTGTATTTAGACACAGAGTCTTTAAAGAGGTAAGTAAGGTTAAATGAGGTTATTGACATGGGCCGTAATCCAATATGACTGGTCCTTATAAGAAGAGGAGATTAGGACATGGACACACACATGAGGAAGGATCATGTAGAGACACCAAAAGAAGACAGCCTTCTACAGTCTAAGGAGAGAGGCTTCAGAATGAAACCAACTCTGCAGGCACCTAGATCTTGGACTTCCAGCCTCCAGGACTGTGAGGAAATACATTTCTGTTGTTTAAGCCAGCCGATCTGTGATATTTTATTATGGCAGTTAACTAAGGGGCTGGCCCCCATGGCAGAGTGGTTAAGTTTGCATGCTCCGCTTTGGCAGCCTGTAATTTGCTGATTCGGATCCTAGGTGTGGACCCACACCCTGCTCATCAAGCCATGCTGTGGCAGCATCCCACATAGGAGAAATAGAATGACTTACATCTGGGATATACAACTATGTACTGGGGCCTTGGGGGAAAAAGATTAGTTAACTGAGAGATAGTTGAAAGGAAACCATTTGTAATGAAGTAGAGAGAATGAAAAATATGGGGGCCAGCCCAGTGGCGCAGTGGTTGAATTTGTGCTCTGCTTTGGCAGCCTGGAATTTGCTGGTTCGGATCCCAGGTGGGGACCTACACACCACACTCATCAAGCCATGCTTAGGTGGCGTCCCACAGATGTTAGCTCAGGGGCAATCTTCCTCACCAAAAATAAATAAATAAAGAAGAGGGGCCGGCCTGGTGGCATAATGGTTAAGTTCACATGCTCCGCTTTGGTGGCCCAGGGTTTGCAGATCCTGGGTGCAGACTCATCAAGCCATGTTGTGGTGGCATCCCACATAAAATAGAGGAAGATGGGCACAGATGTTTAGCTCAGCATCACTCTTCCTCAAGCAAAAAGAGGAAGACTGGCAACAGATGTTAGCTCAGGGCCCATCTTCCTGACCAAAAGGAAAAAAAGAATAAAAAATTTGGAAAATAGAGAAGAAAAGCTAAGAGAGAGAAAATATTGTAGGAAAACCAACCAGACTAGAATTGGAACGACAGAAGAAAGGAAAAATGAGAGAATTGAAGAGATAATGGCTGAGACTTATTTGGAAATGATGGGGGGACCCCAAAAGAAAGAGTCAAGAAGCGCAAAAAGGTTAAATAAAAAGAAATCCACTCTAAACACATCAATAATGGTACCACATTTTAAAAGAAGACAAAAGAGGAACTATTACAAGGAGCCAGAAAAAAAAAAGATTACTTTCAAAGGAGTGACATTTAAGCTACTGTTTGATTTCTCAACAGAAACAATGGGTAGCAGAAAACAGTGGAATGCTGTCTTCAGTGATCTGAAAGAAAATAAATGCCAACGTAGGATTCTATACACAGTAGGATACGAAGGTGAAAAAAGACATTGTGAGACAAGAATGGAGAGCATGCACAAGCAGACTTGCACTCACAAGCAGAAGGAAATGATCCCATTTGGAACCTTAGGAGATACAAAAGGAATGAAAAGGAAAGAAAGAGTTAAGTCCCAAACAAACGTTGCCTACCTCTGAGATGGGGTGGAAGCAAAAGCTGCCTGTCTTTAGGGAAAGTAGGAAACCCACTCAGGACTAGGATCCTGCACTGAAACAAAACTAAAGTCGGCTGCCTGGTGGGAGGGTAGGAAACTCACTCCCATCCGAGACCCTTCCCATGACAACGCAGAGCTCAGATGCTGTGTGGGGAGGAGAAAGCCCGGCCCCTGAGGCTGAGGCGCACAGGATCTGCCTAGACTAAGGAGGGAGCAGGGCAACCAAGAAAACTCCCCTGCTGCCAACATGAGCCTTGCATCCTAAAATAAACAAGGCGAGCTACTGCTGGGGAGGGGCAAGAGCATGGCGAGAGAGTCCCTCTGGGGGGCACGCCTGCAGGGAGCGTTGAAGTTGAGACTCAGGAACCCTAAGAACTTTGGATTCCAGGTCTCAAACTAAGCAGAAGGCGGCAGCAGCCTGCCATCATCAGCAACGAGGAATTGCCTAGATGTGCCTCCCAAATGACGACAGAGCAGAGGAAAGAATTCATGGGGGCCCATCCCCGTGGCCAAGGGGTTAAGTTCACGTACTCCCTTTGGCGGCCCAGGGTTTCGCCGGTTCAAATCCTGGGCACAGACATGGCACCACTCATCAAGCCATGCTGAGGCGGCATCCCACATGCCACAACTAGAAGGACCCACAACTAAAACTACACAACCAGGTGCCGAGGGGCTTTGGGGAGAAAAAGGAAAAATAAAATCTTAAAAAAAAAAAAAAAGAATTCATGAACCAGATAATAGGTCAGTAGAAATTATCCAATCTGAAACACAGAGAAAGACATGGGAGAAAATAAAACAGAATATTTAAGAGCTGTGATACAATACCAAGCACGCCATTGACATAGCAGAGGAAGACAGGGAAAATGAGGCAGAAAAAATATTTGAAAAAGTAATGGCTGAAAATTTTCCAAAATCAATGAATGATAACAAATTGCAGATCCAGAAAACCTCAAGCAGAATGAACACGAAGGAAAAACATACCCTGGGGCCAGCCCCATGGCCGAGTGGTTAAGTTCATGCGCTCTGCTTCCGTGGCCTAGGATATTGCTGGTTCAGATCCTGTGCACGGACACAGCACCGCTCATCAGGCCATGCTGAGGTGGCGTCCCACATGCCACAATTAGAAGGACCCATGACTTAAAAATATACAACTATGTACTGGGGGGATTTGGGGAGAAAAAGCAAAAAAGAAAAGAAAAGAAAAGAAAAAACATGCCCAGGCACTTCATAGTCAAACTTCTGAAAACCAAAGATGCAGAAAATCTGGAAAGCAGCCAGAAAGAAAAACAGAGGAACAAAAATAAGAATTATAGCAGACTTTTCCTTTAAAAACTATATAAGGTAGAAGACACTAGGATGACATCTATAAATACTAAAGGAGTGAGGAGTTAACCCAGAATTCTACACTCAGCGAAAACACCTTTCAAAAATGAAGGTGGGGTCCAGCCCTGTGGCCTAGTGGTTAAGGTTGGCACGTTCCGCTTCAGCAGCCCGGGTTCGGTTCCCAGGCACAGACATACACCATTTGTTGGTGGCCATGCTGTGGCAGCAGCTCACATACAAAATGGAAGAAGATTAGCAACAGATGTTAGCTCAGGGCGAATCTTCCTCACCAAAAAAAAAAAGGGTGAAATAAAGATTTTTTGTTTTCACCATGGGCGAGCCCAAAACTTTCCTTTCCACTGCCATCTTGGGAGGTGTCTACGTTTGCTGGACTTTTAAGTGCCCTCTGGGAAGAGCAGCTTCTCAGTATTCCAACTTTCCCTTAGACCTTTCAATCTTGAAATAATTTCAAACTTTAGAGAAAAGTTGCAAGAACAGTTCCGAGAACTCCTGCATGCCTTTCCCTTAGATTGCCCAATTGATATTCTACTACAAATATTTGCCTTGTAACTCTTTCTTCGTGTGTATCTGTGTGTATTTTTTTCTGATGGCTCATCATCCTTTTAGTACTTCAGTGTGTATTTTTTTTTTCTGCTTTTTCTCCCCAAATCCCCCTGGCACGTAGTTGTATATTTTAGTTTGTGGGTCCTTCTAGTTGTGGCATGTGGGACGCCGCCTCAATGTTGCCTGATGAGCAGTGCCATGTCCGCGCCCAGGATCAGAACCAGTGAAACCCCAGGCCACCGAAGAAGAACACGTGAACTTAACCACTCAGCCACGGGGCCGGCCCCCAGTGTGTATTTCCTAAAATGCAAGGACACTGTCCCACAAACCCATAAAACCACTATCTGAAACTATCAAGCTCAGGAAATTAACCCTGATATAGTACTGTCATCTCAACCACAAACACTGTTCAAATTTCACTAGTTGTCCCAAGAATGTCATTTATAGGACCAGAATACAATCCAGGATCGATCGTTGCGTTTAGTTATAATATCTCTTCAACCTCCTCAATCTGGGACAGCTCCTCAGTCTTTGCTCGACTTTCATAACTTGGATGCTTTTGAAGAGTACAGGCAGTTATTTTGTAGAATAACCTCAATTTGGATTTTTCTATCGTCATCAGTGATTCAATTTCTGCACCTTCAGCAAGAATATCATATAAACGATGCTGTGTTCTTCTCAGTGCATGATATCAAGGGATGCACAATTCTGACTTGTCCCTTTACTGGAGGTGTTCACTCTTATCACTTGATTAAGATACGGGTGCTATGTTTCACCACTGTAAATTTAAGTGTTTTGTGCTTATCAGTTAATAAATTATTCATATTAGCTGGCATTTTACTGTAAAGTAGAGCTTTTTCTTCTTCCCTGCTCATTTATTTGATTATTCATATCGGTATGGACTAATGGATTCTTATTTTTATTCACTGAGTTAAAATCCATTACTATCATTATTTATTTTGATGCCAAAATTGTCCCAGATAATGCCAGTGGGCACCCCTTTATTCTGGCTTCTGTATCCTTTAGACATGTCTCCATCATTCCTTGAGCACTTTCTTACTTTCTGGAACATGAAGGTGCTCCGAGCTTATTTTGTACTTTCCTTACCCCAGCCATCAAATCAGCCATTTCTCCATGGAGCCCTGGTAGCTTCTAGTGGAAAATGGTATTCAGAAATCAAGATAAGGACTTGCTACTCGGGTGTCATTGCTTCAAGGCCTCTCTAGGACATAGAGCTCATAGATATACGTATGTATATATATCACACATGTACACACACACACATCTATTTCAATATTTATCTACATATATTAAAAGCCATGTGTTCATCCAGATACCACCAACTCCAATCCAACACCACAGGATTTGTCCTAATCTTTCCCCTGTCCATCTTTGTCAATCTGTTCTCTGGCAGTGAGAAGCCTGACTCCCATTATCTCTGGTATATTCACTTATTTGTTCAATCTCCTTCTATGGAACCAGTCCTCAACCCTACCAGCCAAGGCCTCCTCAGCTTCGTGGTGACCTCGTGGGCCACCATGCAGCCCAGAGGGGGAAGGCCAGCTTCTCAGGTCTGACGTGGTGATTCCACAGCACAGCGTCAGCGCCGCGATGCTTTGAAGAGTGTTTTACACTTTTCCTAACACCGTCAGTGTTTTCAACAGGAGGGTTGTCCAGAATAAAACTGCCTGCAGTATTCTCATAAACTGAATCAAATACTCTTTTTCTGTGCTCTCTGAGGAGAGAAAGTTGGGAAGCACAGCTTTGGGTGTTGTCCGTTTTTCATTTCCAGTTTCGCCTCGATCAGGTTTGCTTGTGCCTCCCCGTAGACTTGTCAGCTCTGGACGAAATCATAAATTGACCCACTCTCAAAATACCTAATATTCAAATGATGGAGGACACCGAGGTAAGTGAAATTCTCATCTAGAAGAGGAGAAGCACCACACGGCCTCCACCAGCCGACACCAGCGCGCCTCCACCCTCAGTCTGCGCGCCAATTGCCCGGGGAAACACCTCCTCGTGTCACTCGGCCTGGGGGCCTGAGACTCTGTTTCTAACAAGTTTCCAGTGATGGGATGCCGCCGTAGGAGGATGGTGCTTGGAGCAGCAAGAGTCTCTCGAATGTTCATCACCCTCACTCCTGTGGTCGGTGGGGGTATATTAAATGATACAACCGTCAAAGCTTAGATGGATTTTTAGCCCTTTTTTTTTTCATTTGCAAACATACACACAAACAGAGTAGAGTGACCCCGAAGTACCACTGGCATTTATCAGTCTTATAACTTCCTCTGCCCTTGACCTCTGTGTTGCTAGAGTATTTTAAAGCAAATCCAGCCATTATATCATTTCACTGTGCTCCTCTACCAGACGAGGATTAAAAAAAGAAAAGACCAGTGTCATTACCACATGCAATTAGCAATGCATACAACACAAAATTAACACTAACTCATTGCCATCGTCTGACATGCATCCATATCCCTGTTCTCAGACGCGTGGTTTTCCAGCGTCTTCCCAGGCAGCAGGTGAGTCCTGGTCAGCTACGCCAGTGCCCGGGTCCCTCCCTTTCGCTGAACACCTTCTCTGGCCATGTTCCCTGGGTCTGCGGCTTTCTTTAGGGGTTGAGCACACAGGGATATTCCTCCTAAAACCGTGTTCCATGCCCTGCCAATTTCAGTCTGAGAGCTCTGCTAATAATAGCAAAAGCTTTAGGATCATGCCCTTTGAGTGTGAGCCCCACTTCCTGGGTCTCCTCCCAATCCTTTAGCCTTGGGGCTGGGACAGTAAACAGGAGCCCACTCAGGAGGCCAGGAAAGTTGGCTCTGCCACCGGCTGGCAGTCCAGGCAAACCTGACGTGGATACTGGAGAGAGGTTGCTTCAGGAGAGGCCTGGGGGACTAGGCTTCACAAACTCCTCTAACTTCTCCCAGACATCTCCTTCCCATTGCCAGGATCCCGCTGCGTCGTTTACCAGTGTCTTCATCAGGTTGTATGTGCTTATCTGACTGCCCTCTCGACTCCCCAGCCATCCCTGCTTCCCTTCACAAGGATCAGACTGAAGCTTGTTCCCGCCCTGCCGTCAGGCCCGCCCGCTGGCGTGGAGCTCGCCTCTCCCGCAGCCTGTCCCTGAAACCAAGAAGCCACCGGCACCAACATCTTCCCATCAAGACCCAAGCCTATGGAGGACCCTGAGCCTCAAGAGACAACACACGGTTTCCAGGCCAACTGCCTCATGACCAGAGAGAGCATTGCCAAGTCCCCAGCCTGGGACAGGGAGCCTCTGGGCCCCACATCCCACCCTGCTCAGCGGCACCTGTGCCAGGAACCCTCACTCAGTTCCCAGGTTCCAAATTCAGTGTCAGTCATGGCTCTTTTGGCTGCGTGCGACAGAAATCAAACTCAGAATTGCTTCAGCGGCATGGGATCTGTTTATTGGGAGGATGTGGGAATCTCTCAGAACAGCCTGGTCTCAGGAAGGGCACAAGGAGACAGGCCTTTCCTCTCCTCGCCTCTTCTTGGAGACGCCTTTCTCCCCTGAGACCCTCACAGCCCTGAGCTTTAGGCCCCACAGAAGTGCCCTCAGTGCTGACCACACCTCGCTGCCCTTGGGGGCTGCCTGGACCCAGATACCCAGGTCCACCCCAGGCCAATTAAGCTGGGATGTCCAGGGAGGGAGGCTGGGCCTCAGCTCTCCAAGTGACTCAGACACCCACCCAGGGCTGAGAACCGCTGTGTTATAGCTCGGGCACCCCAAGCGACTCTTTTGTAGTTCTCATTCATCATTTGAGGGGCAGGACTCTGGTGAACCCATTTAGGGTCAGGTGCCCACCTCCTCTGGCCAGAGGCTGGATGGGCTGCATGAAATGGCTGCTCCTGAGGCGCCCCCGTGGACGCGCTGCAGCTGGCAGGCCCAGGTCACTGTGCGGACAATCCCACAGCAGCTCCACTGATCGCTTCTCTCCTCCCGTCCCCAACCTTGGTCGGAGCATGGGCGACAGTCATCTTGCCTTACTTCACCTCTCAGAGTCGAGCTCCAGGGAGAAGGTTGAGCTGTGTCCTTGGGATTTGGTGACTTGGTGGGAGATGTGATCACGAGACAGGTGGTGGAGGAAGCCAGAACAGAGCTGGCTGAGGCGGCCATGGGGAAGTCAAGGGGTGGTTATAAATAGCTCTTTCCAGATGGAAGCGAGAGGGGGCAGTGGCCAGAGAGAGACTCAGGGTCCAGGGAGGAGAGGTGGGGTGGGAGAGGCCTGAGCATGAGGGGCAGGGCTGATCCGGTTAAGTTCCCTACATTCCTCTGAGGGCATCTCCAGCTTCTAAACTAAGGGGGTGGTACCCATACTTCAGGACCAAAAGCCCTTGCAGCTCTGACTGCACCTCTGGGTGAGGATGGAGCTCCAGCAACAGTCTCAGGCAGCCTCAGGCCGCCCCCTCCCTCCTTTGGTTCCAGGGCAGGGATGCAGCAGGACCTCAGCAGACTGGACAGCAAGAAGAGGGGTGGGAGAAAGGGGCAGCATTGCTGTGGGAGCAGAGCTGGGGGCTTCCAACCTTGCTCAGGATAATCCCAAAGCCTGAAAGGCCCTAACGTCCTTCCCCTGGTCTCTCTCCACTTGGCGAGCTCCTCCAGTGTCCCCTCACGCTGGCTCTGATCCCCAGCACCTGGCTGCAGGGCCTCCCAGGGAGGCAGAGTAACAGGGGCGGGCTGTGTCTCTGTTCAGACAGGGCCAGTCCTCAGGTGGGGTCTCCCTTCAAGGAGAGCCTGGTGTCAGGCCCAAAGCCAGGCTGGGCAGGGGGCAGGGGCCCTGAATTCTTTCCTGATCAGCCTTGGGTATTCTGTGTATCCCACCCTGGACCTCTGTCACCCAAGCTTTATGCCCAAGGACCCCAGGGACCAGTGCTGACCTCTCTGAGCCAGCCCCCAACCTAGCCATGCTGGGGACAGACCAAATGACACCACACTTGGGGCTGGATGTTCACTTCTCTTTTGAAAAAATACCAAACACATAGTCTAGGTGAGCAGGGGGACAGAGCCAGGCTGGGGACCTGGACATTACACACCCAGGGGGCCCTTGACGGAGGCGGACAATTTAACAACTGGTCTGAAAGTCAAAAGAGAGAGAGCTGGTTAGTTGAGGGAGCCACAGTGTGGGGAGGCAAGGGCTGTGGGGTTCAGGCCCAGACACAGGGACTGGCCAGCATGGTCAGACCTGGGCCCTCACAGCAGCCCTGCCTGGGGCCTGTTCCCGGGGGCAGGGGTGACATGGTCTGGCCCAGCCATCTGTGTGGGTGTCCACACAGCACTGGGCATACTGGAAGAGCCCGAGAGCTGGACTCAGAGAAAACGGGGCCAAGCCTCTTGGTCTCTCTGAACCTGTTTCCTTTCTATAACATAGGGACATTCCTCATCCTGGCACTGCCTCCTTTATGGGGTTGCTGTGGGAGCCCGTGGGCCCGGGGTGGGGTGGGGGATGGAGGGCTCTGGCCTCCCCAGGGCACTGGGCACCACAGTCCATCTTTCCTGCTGCGTCCCCAGGGCCCAGCACAGAGTAGACACTCCTGGAACCCCCTGGTGAGTGACTAGGCGGCTGGGGAGAGGGCCGGCACCCGGGCTGGTGTGTGGACAGGCCCGCGCCTGTACCTGGAGTTGTCCTGCCCCTGTGGGCGGGATGCTGCATCCGGCCTCTCTCTGAGTGTCTGGGTCTGGGTCTCAGAGTGCAGGTTGGGTGCCTGTGTTGGGGACAAGGTGCTCAGAGCCCTAGACGGAGCTTGGGAGACACTCTGTGCCCTACTGGCCCTGCCCAGAGTGCTGCAGGGCTGGTGGAGTGCTGGGCGGGAGGCCGCTGGGCACGGGCAGGGGCTCAGACGTACTCTCGGGCCGCAGCTGAGGGGCCGGGCCGGTAGGGCTGTGGGCTGTTGTTGGATCTCTCGGGCTCCGGGCACGTGCAGCAGAGGAAGGAGCCCCCCAGCATGGCCAGGCCGGCAGAGGCCCAGCCCACAAACAGGGCTGGGCCAAACTCATACCTGCAAGGGGTTGGGAGGACGCCATCAGGTGTGGCTGCCACCAGGCCGCGCTTCAGCCCTCCCCAGGGGCTCCAGAGCCTCGGCCCGGCAGGGGACGGGCAGGGGGTGGGGTGCTAGGATGGGGGCCTTCCCAGCCTCCTCAGTCTCTCCGGATAAGTTGGGGTGAATGCCCATCCTTCCTCCTGCCCCCACCCCAGTGTATCAACACCACGCAGGGTGACCCAGGCCCAAGGTGGGCCTGTTCCTGCCAGTAGAGGGAGTATCCACCAGGTCTTGTGGAGGAGGAGCAGGGCAGTCCCGCCATCTCTTTCTCTCAGTCACCGTCTGGCCCACAGAACTCCCAGCTGGGGCTCTGGCTGCCTCCCTGGGCTCTCCACTTACAGGCCCCACTGGGCAGCCCAGCACCTTTTGCAGTGCCCCGGGCCTCCCCACCTCTGTGCCTTTGCATGAGGCATGCCCTCCTGGAAATGCCCCCTTCTGCGCCTCCTGTGCTCCGTTGCCTTCAGGGCCCAGATCAGATGCCACCTCCTCGTGGGGGCTTTCCCTGTGCCCTCTGTGTGGCCCGCCTTGCTCTCACTTACTGGGTGGCCCTTCAGTCCCTTACTTGTTCGGCTCCCTGGGGAGCGCCTGAGGGCAGACAGCACCAGATTCATCCACGTCCCCAGGCGCCAGCACAGGGCCTGCAACCCAGGCAGCTTTGGGGAGCCCAGAAGGGACGTGTGCCGGCCTGCCATCTCTGTGCTGAGCCACCTCTCGCTTGGCAGGTCTGCATAGCTAGAGCTGCCAGCTCCAGGGAACGAGCCTCATGCCTGAGGTCTCCTTTTCCTCCCCACTCCACACCTCTGCCTCCTCCAGGGAGCCCTCCCAACTGTGACAGCCCAGGCATCTTTTCTCATCCTCTCTCCACCCCAGGTCTCAAGGTCTGTCGGGATGTCTGGGCTTGAGACTGTCCCATTCTCTGCTCTGGGCAGAGCTGAGAGGGGAGGGAGGAGCCAGGATGGGCTCAGGAGTTCCAGAGAGCCCCCTATTCAACCCCCACACCCTCGGCCTTACAAGTCCTGACCATTCGAGCTCTTCAATCTCTCTGAAGCTACTCTCCACGGCTGGTCCCCCTGCCCCAGGCCCTCTGCTCAGACCTCTGCAACAGCGCCTTACTGATCCTGCCCCCTCCCCGCCACTCTGCACATCACAGCGGAGGGATTGTCTGCTGCCTTCCCCCCCAGGATAGGGAACAAAACCTTCTTGTGCCACAAGGCCCACCACCATCTGATCTGCTGTTATCACTTCTCCATCCTCATCCCCCCAATGCCCCACCCAAAGTAACTGCTCCTCCTGCAGGATAACAGCTCGGGTTTGCTGAGCGCTCTCCAGGGCACAGGCACCGTGCCAAATCCCTGAGCTGCACCATCCCACTGAACCGTCAGGATGACACGTGAGCTGGTTCCTTGGGTCCTGACTCCGTGTTACGGGGGGGAACCCAGGTGCAGAAAGATGGAGGAACTTGCCCATCACTCAGCCAGCACTGGCAGAGCCGGGATTTAAACCCAGAGCCAGGGTGCTTAGCTCTCTGCGGGTGCCCGCTGCTCCTGGGGTGTCCTCCACAGGCCTCCTGCCCCTTTGGAGGGCCTGGCCACACCTTGCCTGGCTCCCCCTCCAGAGGGCCGCTCCGTGACAGCACTCGGGCCCTGTCCCTTATTTCACCCTCCAACTGCCCCTCTGGACAAAGGCCAGTGGCCCCAGAGGAGGTGGATTGGGAGGCCCTGCCCGTCCCTTCGCAAGCCATGCCCTGGCACTCACCTGGCATTGACAGGTGTGCTTGGGTTGAAGAACTCCTGGGTCACCAGGGTGGCATACCACGAGACGGCCGTTAAAGTGCAGAGGCCTAAGGACCAAGGAGAGGATGCTCAGCCCTGCTCTGGCCACTCAGGGTGGGGCCACCTGCCATGGCCAAGATGGTGGAGAAGGAGCCAGGGGCACTCACCTGCCAGGAGGAAGAGGGCTCCCCCGGAGATGGCGATGCGGCCCTTGGCGATGGGGTTGCTGTCTCCGACCCGGGTGCACTTCATGCCAATGACGCTAAGGACCATGCCGACGAAGCCCAGGAGCACGGCCACCACCATCAGGGCTCGCGCTGACTGGATGTGACCTGGGCGAGGTGGGGGGGACTGAGCCAGTGGTGGGAGAAGTGGGTGGTGGGAGGAGCCCAGATGGGAGGGGCTGGAGCTGGAGGCTCCTCCTGGGCTGCAGATGTGAGGGGATAGTGAGGACACAAGTGACAACAAGGTGTGAGGACAGGGTGTGGGCTGAGCTTCTCGCTTAACCCCACTGTTCACTCCCCCTTGCTGGCTCTTGCGGGTGGTGTGCGGTGACGGTGATGGGTAGTTTGAGTTCTCTCATCTGCTGCTTTCTGGCCTGGGAAGGTTGGGGGGCGGAGAACAAGGACAGACGGGGGACTCCCTTTTGGGCTGCCCCCCTCCCAAGCACTGGGGGCGGCTCCTCCTGGGGCC
The DNA here is from genome assembly GCF_021613505.1 of Equus quagga. Taxonomy (NCBI): domain Eukaryota; kingdom Metazoa; phylum Chordata; class Mammalia; order Perissodactyla; family Equidae; genus Equus; species Equus quagga. Next base: position 15,733,339 of record NC_060271.1, on the reverse strand, counting down.
TTTCAGATTCAGCAGAAGGAGGAGTTGAAAGTGTCTGAGGCCCAGCTCAGCCCAGGTTGGCCCTCGGGCAGGGACACCTCCCCATGGGCCATTCTGGACTCTGGTTGCCTTCCCCTCTGCCCTTTGAGTCACCCTCAGCAGCCATATGCCTGATGCTCTGTGGGTTCCTGAGTCCCTGAGAGAGGCCAGATGACCTGTTTGGACTGGCGCTGTGGGGGCTGTGCGGCAGCAGCCCGCCTCAGGCCCGTGGGTCAGCTCCGAGCCAGGGAGAGAGCTGCAGTGGGGCCTGCTTACCAGCCAACTTGTCAGGTTCAACTCCACACCCCAGGAGGAGAAGGAGAGGGGCCTGCCTGCTTGAGCACTTGTGCGTGCACATGAGTGTGTGTGTGCATGTTTGTAGGTGCACCGAGTGTGGGCATACTTGCCTAGGCAGCAGGATGGGCACGTCGCTGCATGCGCACAGCATCTGGGCATACAGGGTACAGGGCAAGCAGAGGGAGAGGTCTTGCCTGAGCCTTTTTGAGCGCCAGGCACGCATCTGGGCCTCCCACAGTCCCATAGAGTCATCGTGCCCCTTTACAGACCAGGACATCAGAACACAGACAGGGGTAGTGGCTCCTTCAAGGTTACAGCGGCAGAGCTGAGATCTGGACCCACGGCTGCCAGGACCTAGAGCCCTTGCCCCCGCTGGGCACCAGGCTGGCCTGGATTTTCAAAAGTGCACAGGGGGCAGGGGGCTGTCGTGTGGAGCCCAGGGCAGATGGCGACGACCGCAGGAAGGCTGGCTCCGGACCGCCCCCTCCCCCACGTCCCGCCCCCGGCCCGGCTGGCACGAGGCCTACCTTCCAGGGCGAGCAGGGAGTCGTAGAGCTTGCACTGCACCTGACCGGTGCTCTGGGAGGCACAGGACATCCAGAGCCCTTCGTAGAGGCCCACGGCCGTGATGATGGCGTCGCCCGCGTAGGAGGACTGCTTCCACTGCGGGAGGGCTGTGCTGGCGATGATGCCCACCCAGCCCCCCAGGGCCAGGAAGTAGCCCAGGAGCTGGAGGCCCGAGTTGGCCATGGCCCAGGGGAGGGGGCCGGGGGTCCCAGGGCTCAGGGCTGGGTCAGGGGCCCTGGGGGGCTGGGGTCATGGCCAGGTGAGAGGAGCAGCTGGCCTGGGGGTGGGGGTGCAGTGGGCGGTCAGAGGCTGAGAAGGAGAGGTGGCGGTGGCGCAGCAGCGGCAGCGGCGAAGGCAGCGGCTCCGGCTCTAGAATGCAGGGGGAGGCCCAGGGGCTGGAAAGGCCAGGGCCCGCCCACAGCGCCGGCTGCCTAAGCCAGGGCAGGGTCCCCAGCAAAGCTCATGCCCAGCCCCCTGGGGGTGGGGGGCGGGGCCACGGCCCAGGTGGGTACCCTGCGCCTGCTCAGCTCCAGGGATAGAGAAGGGAGGGGCTGGGAGGAGTGACCCTGCCTGCCCTCAGGGCCTTTCGGCCCAGGGAAACCCCTTTAGAAACCTGATGAAAGTGCCCTAAAATTCTCCTGCTTCCTACCCCAAGCCCCAGGCCTGAGATGATGGACTTTTTCCTTACTTGGCTGATATGACCCTTCGGGTTTTCTGTCCTCCGACTGTAGGACGCAAAAGAAATTGAGTTCCAGTTTGCAGGAGGTAATACTAGAGTTGGACACCAGGCAGAACTTTTTGGCTAGGGGTCTGAGGCCAGATATAAAGAGACTGGGCTGGGGAGGGGCTGTTGGGGACAGGGGTTCCTGGGTACCCCGGAGGCCGTGTATAGCAAAAACAGAGGAAGCCAGACCAGGGAAATATGCACAGTGGGGTCTGTTTGAGATCTGATTGGGGCAGAAGAGGGACCCCATCAAGGCTGGACAGAGCTGGCGGCCAGCCAGCAAGGAACCTGGCAGGGAGGTGGGAGACAGCACCGACCTTCTGGCAGCAGCCCGAAGGAAGGCAGACTGCTCAGCCCCGTTAATCCCCTTGCTGGCTGGTTTAGCAGCTCCTGCTGGGGCCTGAGGCACCGGGCCCCGGCCCCCAGTTCCAGAACAGCCTGGCGGGGGAGCTGCGGCTTCTGTGCATTCCTGGGGTTCAGGCTGCCCTTCCAGCACCAACCCCCATCCCAGCTCAGCCCTCTGGAGCAGGGGAATGTTTAACTCTCCTCGACCTCATTAGCAATCTCCTCACGTTCAGTTTGGCCCCATGGGCTCTGCCTGGCGTGGGTGCAGGGGGAATGTCACAACCGTGCTCCCACTCCCGCCAGCCCCCCAGCCATCCCCGCCATCCCCAGAGGCCCACCCGCCTGTCCTGGACGGCACTGGGGGAAAGCGGGGTCCTGCTGCTGCGACCCCAGCCTGCTTCCTCCCCCGCAGCCTGGCTCCCCTTTGCAGGGGTCTGTCGGCAGCCTGCTCCCTCACATTCTTCACGTGGCTATGCAAACGAGAGGGTGCCAGGCACTGCACGGACAATGGCCGCCCTGTGTGCCCGCCCAAGGCGTGGGCCCCTGGTATGGCCTGCAACTCCAGCTAGGAGGAGGGGGCTGGGGAGGAGGGGGGAGTGGTCCACCCTGAGGGGTCAGGGGTGTCCACTTCTGGCTTCCACTTGTGAACGCTGGGCCCCCCTGCAGCCCTCTGTGCTGAGAAGGCCAGGGCCACACGGCTCTGTGTACACACAGACTTGCTTCCTGGCGGCCTGCGGGCCCTGAAAAGCAAGTGGGGCCTGGAGCAGCTGCAGAGGAGTCGGTCATGAACTCAGATTCTTCTCCCACAGACAATGACGAGACCGTCAGATCTAGGGGAGCGGAGCAGATTGCTGGAGCCCAGATTGGGGAGGGAGACTCCCGGGAACACAGCAAGCACCCTTTCTGTGTGCTGGCCATCTAACGCTGAGGGCAACCTCGCAGGGGGCGGTGCCTTCACCCAGAAGGAGCTGAGGCTGCAAGGTAACCCGCCCCCAGCTAGGAAGCAGGGGAGGCCTTCCCACCAGCTCTGTGTGGCGTTAGCACCATGATCACCCACACCTCTGACTTTCTTGGGAGGACTGGGAGAGGTGGGGCAGCCATAATGTGCTCCTTGGAGGTGACTGACACCTGAGCTGGCTGTGGAGGCCACGTCCTCACCTCTAAAGGGGACGTCTGCTTCATGGAGTCGTGATGGTTGATGGAGCACGTGGCAGCCACTCAGCACAGGTTATTCCCCAAAGGCCAGGCCTGCTCTCTTTCCAGGCTGGGTGGGGGCCCCTTCTCCTGCCTTCTGCAGTGGCTCTCTGTAAGTAAGACCCAGGGATTGTTCTGGTCTGAGGAGCAGGTCTGAGGCAAGTCTCTGAGCTCTGAGCCTCGGGGTCTTCACGGCCACACAGAAAGAGTGTCAGAGCCACACAGGCCCTTGAGACCACAGACTACACCCCCTCCATTGACAAATGAGGAAGTGGAGAGCCAAAGAGGGGCAGGGGGCTGGTTGGTGTCACGCAGCTGCCTCCAGGACCAAAGTCTCTGCGGCCTTAGGGCTCTGAGCCCTTAGACCTCAGGAAGCCTGCAGGCTCCTCCATCTTGGGCATCCCCAGAGCCCTCCGTCACCCGGCACCCAGAGCCCTTTGTGGCCCGGAACAGTGCCCACATCTCCCTGGAGCTCTTGTTCATAACCTCCTGTTACTTGAGGCTTTGAGTCTGTTGGACCAAACAGTCCTCTCGTCCCTGGAGGGCCTGCCCTTACCCATGTTCCAGAACTGTTGGGACTCAGATCTTGCTCCTGGAGTGGAGTTCCCTAACCTGGCAGAGCTTCTCCACCTGGGGCTCCTCCCATCCCGGGGTGGGGGGCTCCCTGCAGCCCAGGGACTCCCAGGCAAGTGGGGGCGCAAGAAGGCTCAGTGTCCCACCCCAGCCTCCATTAGGAGCTAACTAGAAACTGCCCTGGGGCGCCACACTTCACAGTGTAAAAAGTGCTGTTACATGCATTACAAGAAGCTTAGGGCTCTAGCTTTACCTCTGCCTCTGAAAAGCTGTGTGACATTTGGCAAGTCCCTTAGCTTCTCTGGGCCTGGTTCCTCCACTAAACATAGGGATAATACCACTTGTTCTGTCTGGTTGATGAGGCAGTTTACAAGGATCAAATAACAGGTGAGAAGTGCTGTTGGAAAACAATATGCCTGAAGAAATGTGGCTAATGAAAGCTCTGTTCTAGAAAGACTCCCTCCTGGCGAGCCTCCCCTAGTGCCCTCTCATCCTGGGTGTGGGTGGACTACCTGTGGCTAAAGACCAACTGCCCTTCCTGCCTGGCAGTGCCTGGTGGGGAGCGGGCGCTCAGGAGTGTTGATCATTGACTGACCGACTGGTATGAAGATGAAATGCTTTCACCTCCCTCCCAAGGAAATTCTGGAGCGCTTTCCCTGGTCCTCTCCCACTGCCAGTTAGGAGGGTCTGATTCAGCTGGTTGCCGTCCAGCACATTCTCTGCAGCCACCACTGAAACGCTGAGGGCTGAGATGGTGGTGCTGGTTTCCCTGTCCCACCTGAGTCTGACATCCTGCGGAACCACAGGCTGGGACAGAGAGGACTTGCCTTGGGCCACGCAACCAGAAAGCAGCACAGCTGGCAATGTGGCCCCCCAACCGCCCTGGCCACTCAGGCAGGACAAGCGCCCACATCTGGGATCCCGTAATGCTCTCCTTGGATTTCCACTCACAGCACTTGACACGTTCGTCACCCCCTTCCCGAGGACTGGAGGACTGGAGCTCGAGGCCCTGCCACAAGCCTTGTTTTTGTGTCCCACGTCTAACCCAGGGCAGGGCACCTCTCAGCACATGTGGCTGTCTGGTGGCACCCTGTCCTCCCCCAAAACCACCTGTGCACAGGATCTCTTGCTGCCCTGCTGAGAGCTCTGCCAGCTGCCTGGGGTGCAGGAGACCAGGGCTTCCATGGCCACATCTTCTGGTGCTTGCTGAGTTGCCTCCCCGGCCAACGCTCCAGGGGCACTCTCCCTTCATCTCAAGCAAACTTCCCCCACGGCTGACATGTCCTTGCATGTGCTTTACCAGCACGAACCAAGCAGTCACAGCCGCATCTTGGCCTGGACCCCTCCACCACCTCCTGCTTCCGGACGACTCACCCACCCTAATTATAGGCACTTATCCGGGTCCTGTTGCTGTTGATAACATCTGGCCTTTCATGAGTTCGGCTGAGACAGTCTGCTGTCTCTATGTGGTTAGCATATGTTGAAAGTGTAAGGTCAACTGCCTTGATGTGGAAACTTCCGGAAGACCAGAATCAGGCTGATCAGTTTCTGTAATATCGAGTGTCTCCTATGTGCTAAGCATCTTGCCAGGCGCGTATGAGCATTCCCTCGTTAACACTCTCCACCATCCGGGGAGGTAAGGACTGTGATCCATGTTGCTGGTGAGGAAACACTCTCGGAGGTCCCCCAGCTCAAGGTGGAAAAGAGTCTGGCCAAGCTCAGCATATGGATGAAGGTCATGCTCTTTCCATTACCACCGTCCTCTCTCCAAACAGGATGCGGGATCATCAATGACGGAAGTAGTGGGGACAGTTCTCCGGGATCGTTCCCGTGAACACTCACACGTGGTCCTGTCTCCCAGCTTAAGGACAGGCATCCCCTCACTCACATCTCCCCCATGTAGAGCCTAACTCCAAGAAGAGGTGTCTACACCTGCCTTCACCACTTATTCTCCCCTCCTCACTAGAACTCACTCCAGCCCATCTTTGGTCCAAATGATCTCACCGAAACATCGCTTGCTAAAGTTCGTCCTGATCCCAACGTCGCCAAACCCAAACCTGGGTTCTCCGTTCTTCTCCTCTCAACATCTCAGCAGCATTTGACACTGCCGCTCACTCCCACCTCCAGGAAAGGCTCTCACCGACTTCCAGGACACCATCCCTCTCACCTTCCCCTGCTCACGACTGGTCCTAGTCTCTGTGGGGTCCCGCTGTCCTCCAGCCTGACTCAGTCTTCTGACTCTTCCTCTGTCTGTACCGCCCTCAGTCTCCTGGCTTTGAACACCATCCACATGCCAATGATGACTCCCAGAGTTACGGCTCCTACCTCCCCCCTCCCGGAACTCCAGACTCATATACTTGACTGTCTATTTGATATTTCCACTTGGATACCTAAAGGGCTCCTCAAACTAAGCATAACACGTGCAAAACCAAGCTCCTGGTTTCTACCTCACCCTCTCTCCCGCAGTCTTCCCCATCATAGGAAAGGGCGGCTCCATTTTTCCAAGTGCTTAGGCTGGAGTCCTTGATGTTCCTTTTTCTTATACCATTGAATCCATCAGCAACTCCTGTTGGCTCTACTTCAAAAACAGATCCAGAACCTGACCTTTTTCGCTGTCAGCACCCTGACCTGCACCACCCTCATTTCTCTCCGGGGTTACTCAGCAGCCTCCCCTCTGCTCTGCTGTCTCCATTTCTGCCCCCATAGCCCATCCTCCACCGACTGTCTCCACTGAGGCCTTTGAAATCTAAGTGGGAGGCCGTCACTCCTCTGCCCAAAACCCTCCCAGGGCTCCTGTCTCACTGAGTCAAAGCCCGGGTGCTCACAGTGGCTGACGAGGCCCCTGAGACTGATCTCACGGCTGCTCTCCGTGGCCAGTCTGTGCCGCCACGTCAGCGTCCTAGCGTTCCTCCCTGATGTGCTGTCTTTTCTACCTCACAGGATCACACACCCACAGCCACACATTCACGTGTTTGTGACCTGTCTCCCCCACGGAAACAGCAGCTTAGTGAGGGCGGGGGCTTGTTTTGTGTGCTACCACATGCCCAGTGCCAGGCACCGAGCCAGTGCGCAGTAACGAAATACCAGTTGACTGAAGAAATGAGCAGAGTGCAGCTTCCCAAACTCACTAGCCGACAGCACCTCAAGCCAGGGAGGGAGCTGGGCTTGTGGCCAGAGGAGCTGAATCTCCAGTTCTGCTCTCTCTCTGTCTCCGGGAGGCATGTGTTGTCCTGCACACAGAGGCCCCGAGGTCCGGGGACTCTGAGGCCAGACGGCAGGGCAGGACGCATGTGGCTGACACGAGGGCAGCATGCCAGAGCACTGCTGACGGCTGCCAGCTGCCAGAGAGCGCTTAGCAATAATCCCTGCCGTTCATCCAGAGCATTCCAGTTTACACAATGCTGTCACATCCGATGCTGCATCTGGGCCACACAGCCGCCCAGAAGGTGGGCAGAGCGAGGATCATGATCCCCATTATACAGATGACGACCCCGAGGTCCTTGAGGTTAAGTGTCTGGCCTGCAGCTGCCCAGGAAGTGGCCGAGCCAGGTACTGAGCCAGGCCTCCTCGCACTGTACTGCCCGAGCAGTCTTTATCCAGTGAGACCTCTGGAGCAGATGGCCTATTTCCACTCTCCGAACAAACCACCGAGTAAAAAAACACAAATCATTTATTCTTTGGCTGTCTACACGGACACTTAAATACTGTACTGCTGTCACGCGGCTGCCTGTGCTGGCCCCCAGGGGTGGCTCTGGGCCTGTGTCCTGAGCCCTGAGCCAGGTCCGGCCGGCAGAGGGCCGTCCTGCCATGTCCACTCCAAGAGCAGTAGCACTGTGCAGGCGGCCGTGAGCAGGGGCCCTTCGGCTGGGCAGTAGACTAAGCTCCCCACTGCTCCTCGGCCCCCAGGGGCTGGCCAGGCTGGAGGACAGAGTTCCACACAGTGGGTGTAATCGCCTGTCCACGTGTGAGCTGGACACTGTCAGAGCTCATCCTTGTGCCCTGACTCATTGCCAGAGGGGGACCCCTCTGCAGGTTCGGGGGGGCCCTCCTGGGCTTCCTGGGGGAGGTCCATCTCTTCTGGGCTAAAGAGCATCTTCACCAGGTCGTCCGCCTGTACCCGGTCCTGCAAGGACAAACCCCTGACTATTCAGAGAGGCCTCTGGAGCAGGTACTCACCACCTCTCAGGCACCACTTCCTAGAGAACAAGAAGGCTCTTCCTCAGCGGGCTCTCAGCTCAGCTCCTTCCCCGCAGGCCCTATCTGGGCAGGGAGCGCTGAGGTGGTGCCCAATGAGGCACCAAGAGCCGGGCTCATTCCCCATCTTGGCCCCCCCACCTGGAGCCCCTTTTATAAGTAAGGAAGAAGGGCCAGGGAGGAAGAGGCAGCGTGACCATGGTGACGCAGGGCTGGAGCGAGGAATCCTTCTGCACTCCCCAGCCCAGGGCTCCTTTCCTGTCTAAGCCCTTGGCAAGGGGATCCGGAGGAGCAGGAAGCAGAAGGGGGCCCTTCCAGGGACAGTCACCGCAGCACCACCGGCTCTCACCCGCTCGCTGTGTCGAGCGTCCAGCGTGAACCACAGGGCAATGGCACAGCGCTGCCCTCTGGTGACGGCCTTCACTCCGTGCGGGTTTTCAGTGCCCGACGAGAACCCCACAGCCCTTCCGCACTGGGGCTGCACCTCTGCCTAAAGGGGACAAAAGGAGGGGACACAGGACAAGGCCTGGAACCTGCCTTCAGAAGAGACATGGAGTCATCAGTGTCCAGGACCGAGGGTGGCTCCTCAGTCTGGCTTCCCAAAGACCAGAATGAAGAGAAAAGGTGACCAGTCAGAGGAGTAACCGGCACGTCACAAAGCCCCCTGGTTTGGGGAGGGGAGTGCTGGCACTTTGAGGGTTTCTGATTCCCAGGGAGTGGGACAAGGGTCCACTCACCGTCACGGTCTTGGCATCGAGTTCAGTGAAATAAAAGTTCCCTCCATCAAAGTCTCCATTTAGGTAAAGAATGGCACTGGGAAAGGCAGAGAGCACCTCAACACAGAACCCCTCCTCCTCCTGCTCCCCAGACAACCCACAGCTCCAGTACCCCCATCTCCAAGTGCTCTCAACCAGGAAGAAAGCTTTCTAGAACCTTTTCTAAAGCCTCACAAACACAAATCCCAACCTTCCCACCACTCCACCCTCACCCCAGAGATCTGCCACGTCCTTCTCTGGGGCACTTCTGTACCACATCCACCTTTCACTGTCCTGCTGATCACTACACTGTAAAGTTCCCTTATTGTCTGACGTCCTGTCCAGAGGGTCTGGGGACAAGGGACTGGACTCTGGGAACAGCTGGTCCCAAACCTGTGTGTGTGCATTGAGGGAGGGGGCAAAGTGCAGGGCCCTGGGGGCCTCAGAGGGAGAGCTGGCACCTGTAGTCCCGGAAGGTGTAGGCAGGGGGCTCCTTGATGCACACGAGGGCCTCAGCGTTCAGGATGCAGTTGTCCACGTGGACTGGGTGGCTACTGTCCTTCCTCTCAGCCTGTGCCTCTGGGGCCAAGGTGACACATGTTAGTGCTGGGGCACCTCAGGAGATATCATGGCTCTCCTGTGGGCACGAGGAGGGTGCCTCCCAATCTGTCTGGGTCTATGGGAACGCCCAGTGAACTAACGGGGTCTCTGGCTGGGCCAGCGGCCTAGGGCCACAATAAATCTGCAGGCAGCCCGGGAAGGTCCCTGGTGGGGTGAGCAGGGGCAGCAGCAGGGCTGTGGGGCCCTAACCAAGGGCAGGTCCAGGACTGAACGGCAGTACCCTGGCTCTGGCTAGCATGTCCATCAGAGGAGCACCCAGGGAACTGAAAACGAGGAGTCTGTAGGTCCGCAGGCTGCGGGCACAGTGAGACTCAACCCTCCAGTGGGGGATAAGGTGGGGATGGCATGAGGGGATCAGAGAAGAGCAAAGGCAAGGAGTTGAGGTCAGCAGGGGTCTAGGGGCGAGTGGAGAACACCGGAGGATGAACGGTGATGAAAGAGGACAGACAGGGCTGACTGTACAATGCCAGGCAGACGGCGTTCACGACAGCGAATGCATCGTCCCCCAGCACAAACCTTCTGCACACCTGTCAGGCTGGCGGCACCATCAAGTCACGGTAGATCCTCCTGTCTGTCCCCACTTGTCCAGCCACCAGGCCCTGTCCCTCCACCTCCTCCACCTCCCTCATGTCTTCTCTGTTTTCCTCTTGCTGCCACTTGCTGAGTTCAGGCCTTCGTTCTTGCCCACCACGGTCACGGCTGACAAGCTTCCCTTCCTCTGATCCACGCTCTCCAAATCCCCAAATCTCTCGACCCGCAGCAGCAAAACTAACCTTGTGAAAAGAAGGCCTCCCCGCGCCCTTCTCTGCTTGACTTTTCCTGGCTTCCACTGCCCTCGCCCCAGTGTGCCTCCACCCTGAGGCCCCGGGACACGTCCAGCTGCTGGCTGCGTGTCTGGCCTATTCCTTCGGGCATGCCCAGATTCTGAAGGATGCAAACATTCTGAGGGAGAGTGAAGCCCCCTAATCTCTGCCACCCATCAGCACCAGGGGCCCTCTGAAGGCCACGCATGACGGATCCGGCTGTGGGCCACGTATGATGCCTGGAGCATGGGCCGTTCCTTGCCCCTCCTCAGGAAAGCAAAAGGGAGTGTGAGAGAAGGAGAGGGAGAGAGGAACAAGCTCAAATCTGCTCCGACTTGTAAAACAGGTAGATCTCTCACAAACCTGGCATTTAACAACTAGTGACAGAGAACTTGCAACAAAGCTCATGATTGATCTAAAGACACCTGTAAGCCCAGTACCATCCTTGAGAACCACCAGCCCACAGGATAACCACCCTTGAATGTAGCTCTCCCTGATGGGGCTTCTGAGGACCGCATCAGCCTTGTCTGATTGCTCCCCCTTCAGCCTTACTCTCCAGAAATGGCAGCTTTCTTATTTCCCACCTCCGGGTTGCCCGGTGCCTCCAGACCTTTGCACAGGCTCTTCTCTCTCGCTTGAACGTCCCCCATCCCCTCGTATTCTCCACAACCCCTACTCATCCTGCACTCAGTCATCACCTCCTCTGAGAAGCCCTCCAGGCTCCCTGTGGAGACGGGCTGTAACCTCCTCTGCTGTACCTCTTGCACTGGGTTGTGACTTATTTGTTTACGTCGGTTCCCCAATGAGGACGACGTGACTGTATCCTGTTCTTCCCCCGTCCTCAGCACCCAGCCAGTGCCCGGGCCCAGCATGTGCTCAGTGAAGGCTGTGGGGAGCAAGGAGGCCCACCTTCAATGGCGGTGCGGCACACCAGGTGGGAGTAGGAGAAGTAGAGGGGGGTGTCCAGGCGGAAGTAGGACTCCATGATGCGGCGCACCTTCTCTGTCACGTTGTAGTACAGGTGGGCGCTCTGCAGAGGGACTTTCCCCTCCTGTCCCAGCTGCAAGGAGACCCGGGTTCAGAATGCCCTCAACGCCCCTCTGTCGGCCGACAGAGACCACCGAGGCGCCAGGCCCACTCCTCATCCACCGCCGAAGGTGCAGTCTCTCTGCTTCCCACGTATAACGCCCCTCCCAGATGACGCTCTCCCCTTCCTTCCCACTTCTCTTGGTGAGTAATTTGTGCATCCTGCTCAGAAGGGCAGCCGTTCTCCAGAATGCACCCTCCCAGCTTTGGGAGTCAGCCTTGTCTTGTTCGCCTCCCGTTACTGCACTTGGTCTAATGGGCAGGACCCCCGCTGAATCCACCCCTCCTCCGAGGCAGCTGGAACGTCTGCAGGCAGACACCTTTTACCTTCCTCCACCGTCCCCAACTCCTCCCCACTCCACACTCCAGAACACTGAGGACTGACGTTACCTTGAGGGCTTTGAAGACAGTGACACCGTAGAACTTCTCGTTGGGGGTGTGTGGGGAGGTTTGGCCCCGGTAGCCATCTCCTGAAGTTGCTGCTGCCTATGAGGCCCGAAAAGCAGGTGGAGTCAGTCAGGGCGGCTGAGGTCTGAGGGGTCGAGTGCTCCCAGCAGGAGCCGGGCAAACCTCAGCACCCAAGAGGCACACAGTAGGGGAGGCTGGGCCCCCAGGGAGCAGGGGGTCACTGTTCCGCTTACGTTGGTGAGTCTCTGCAGCTCCCGGCACTCATCGTCAGAGATGACGCCGTCCATCACCACCCGCTGGGAGCCATTCAAGACTTTGGAGTTCATGGTAAGACTGATGCCCTCATAGAGGAGGGGGCCACCTGTAAAGCAATGACAAGACCGGGCTAAACCCAGCAGTAATTCTGTCCGGACACTCTCCATCGGCGACTGCAGCCCTGTAAGGAACAGAAATTCCAGCTGTTTCCTGTTCACCAGGGAAATCTCCCATGCGGACTCTCCCAAAGTGGGGTGATCCAGAGGACAGAACTCGGAGCTGAAGCACAGGAGATCCAAGTGCTAGTCCCAGCTCCACTCCCAAATAGCTGCTGGCGCTGGGGCCTTCACAAAATGTTGAGAAAATATCGTAACACATTCCTAACACCCGAGCTCCAGAATCAGAAAGAACTGGGTTTGACTCCCAGATCCTCCAATTCACAGCTGTGTGACCTTGGCAAGTTACTTAACCTCCCTGAGCTTTAATTTTCTCATCTGGAAAATGGCATCTACCTCATAAGTGTGATGCCTGTTTGACGCAAAGAACACGAAGGCAAGTGAAAGACTTAGCACAATGCTTGGCACATAGTAAGTGCTCAAAAGTTTAACCACCATCATATCATCCTCCTCATCCTCATCCTCATTTTTTTAAAATGAGGATCTTACAATTTGCCCAACTCACCGCCCAGGCAGTTACAAGAATCAAGAGAAATAACAGCGTGAAAGCACTCTGAAAACACAGGGGGCTGGACAAATTCTTTTCACATGTTAATCTTGTTAAATTAATCACTGTGGATTTGAGCAACTGTAGAGCAAAGGCCAACCTTGCACTCTTCTGTCTCTCATGGTATCTCTGTGCTGGGGACGCATGCGAGACTCAGCTCAACTCCGTCTACTTACTGGGGCCTCAGCACGTGCCAGGCACTGCGCCAGACAAGGGGAGGGACGAACACCTGAAGACAGCACCTGCTCCAACAATTATGCAAATAACCAGCACAAGGCGGACCTTGTGAAAGTACAAGCAAAAGTGCCTTGGAAGTTCAGCAGAAAGAGGGAGGGGAGCCTGATGGGCCAGGAGGTTAAGAAAGGCTTTGTATGGGGGTGGGCCTGGTGGCATAGTGGTTAAATTCGGCACACTCTGCTTCGGTGGCCTGCATTCATGGTTTCAGATCCTAGGCACGGACCTACTCCACGCACCAAGCCATGCTCTGGTGGAGTCCCACATACAAAATAGAGGAAGTCTGGCACAGATGTTAGTTCAGGGCTAATCTTCCTCAGAAAGAAAAAGGAGGCTTTGTAGGGTGTATCTGATGCCTCACAGGCAGAGATGATGCGAAGTGTATTAGGAGGAGGAACAGGCATAAACAAAGACTTGTGGGCACAGAGAGGCTCAAGGCACAGGAGCAGCCCAGTGTGGGAGAAGAGAAGATACAAACAGGAGAAGAGCAGAACGTACAGTTGAAGGGGAGGCAGGGAGATGGCGTCAGAGTCCCTGGGTTTGCAAGACTGGTCTAGCCCCTATGTGAGAAGGGGCAGGGACGGGCTCGAAGAGGAAAAGAGCACAGACAGGAGGACAAGAAAAGGGTTGGGGAGAGAGCTGAGAAACAGAGCAGAGTCATAACGGTAGGCCTCCCTGGAGGACTGGAGGCGAGGAGGAGCAAAGAAGACCTCAAGATTGAGTGGTAACGGGACGAATGACGAAAGTTGGGAGAAAAGAGCTTGGCAGTAGGGAGCCAAGATGAGTTTCGTCCTATAAATACTTCCTGAAGTGAACTAAACTAGTGTTACTGTGACACAGGAGTCTTATTTCTTAACCAAAGGCCAGTTCTCAGCGCTCTTTCCAGGTGGAAGTCCTGTTGAGAGTTGGAAGGATGCCGAGGTGAGGCTAAGCCCTGACCCGTGCTGGCTCAGACCCCAAGGCTGGCCCAGGGTGAGCGTGGCACTGCTGGGGGGTGGGGGGTGCTGCCCAGCTAACACGGGGATGACCCGCCTTGCTGCCTCCACAATGCTGCAGGTGGCCCTGAGCTCTGTCCTCTCACCTTCCCGGGTCAGCCTGCTCACATCCAGCGACTCCTTGGTCTTCTCTTCCACAAGGGTCTCAATCTCCTTCATGAGGTTTCCAATCTCCTGGGAGATACGGACGGCTGTTTCCCGTTCTGACCTGTGAGCACAGCCACCCTGAGGACTGTATCCCGGGGCTGGCCCTGGCTCCCACCCCAACCTCCCACACTGGGCCTGCCCACCCCTTGCCAGGAGTCCACATCTGCCTGGGCTCAGGAAGCCTCAGTGCTTCATCAGACCGATCCAATCATGCAGTTTCTTCAGGGTCCTCACTTCTGTTTCTCTTGCAATCTCTTGGGAATCACCTCTTCAGGAGTCCATGAATCCTAAAAGCAGTTCAGGAAGAAATGAACACTGTAGGGTGACCTACCTAATCTTCCAGGTCTCGATGCATAGATTAGGACCTACATGAAAATCCACCTTATCATCTGCCTCCTCTCAGGACATAAAGCGAGAGGTCTTTGAACAAAGTCACCTGAAGCCAGCTGCCCAGAATTCCCCCATGTCTTCCTCTGTCTCCTGTCCACAGCTCCCACATTTGGCTAAACCCCCTAACAGTTTTCTCCCCAGGGTCACACTGTGTACCACTCACCTCCATCCCCTGCCCTCCTCACTCTCTCCCTCCCCCCAGCTCCTGCACCCTGGCTCACCGGATCAACAAAGGGGATTCCAAAGACATCATAAGCGAAGAAGAGCAGCTCTTTCTCCAGCAGGCTTCGCTGTCGGTACTCCTGGGCACGCTGAGGAAACACAGTGGAAGGAATGCGCTGCAACTCAGCCCTGTCTGCTAACTCCCGGGGTGCCCCAGCATTCTACACGGTTGCTCCAGTGTGACCTGAGACTTCCTCTCCCACCAGCACTAGCGTGTCTGTTCCCCAGTTTGGGATGAAAGTTTCACTTCTGTGCTTGAAGGTTCCTCTTGCCTGGCACAAGCAGTACCTCTGAGGGTGGCAGAGCCAGGCTTCCCTTGAAGGGAAAAAGCCCCCTTCCTTCCCCTGCCAGCCCCCATTAATCTCTGAGACAGAAAATCTGATGATGCCAGGCGATGTGGAAATTTTCTTCAAAGAAGGAAAATTCCTTCTGTTTTTCTTTTTTTGCTTGCCAAGGAAGAGTAGCCCTGAGCTAACATCTCTGACAATCTTCCTCTATTTTATATGTGGGTTGCCACCACAGCACAGCTGATGAGTGGTCCGCACCTGGGATCTGAACCCACGAACCCAGGCTGCTGAAGCAGAGTGTGCCCAACTTAATCACTACACCCCGGGGCCAGTCCTGGAAAATTCCTTGACTTCTACAGGAGTTCAATACTCAGGAAGGAAACCTAGGTGACCCGTGTGTTGTTGATTTAATCTTTACAGTCACCTTTGAGGTTGATAATATTATCCTCATTTTACAGACGAGGACACTGAAGTGCAGAGGGGATATGCGACTTGTGTAAGGTGACACTATAGGAAATGGTAGAGCAGGGACCTACCGTCAAACCCAGGTCTCTCCAGCCCTAAAGCCCACGTGCTTTGCACTATGCCACCTGCCTCCCCTGGGACCGTGAACAGACCGTATCCCTCCCTGAGCCGGGCAGCTGCAGCCAGAGCAACGGGTGTGGCGTCTGGCCCTCCCCACGTGTGCCCACAGGTAGGGCTTACCCAGGGCAGGGAAACTAGGTACCTTCCAGGGTCACATCTGTCCCTAGGTGCCCTGCTAGTATCCAAGCAGCAGAAGGAAAGAAAAGACAAAGAAGGCATCATCAGTTGAAATAAAAGATGAGGGCAGTAGGGCAAATGCTAAAGGTGTCAAGGAGTCCTATATCATCTATTATATTTACCCAAGAGGAAGATGGACATTTTCTCCTAAGGACTTTAAATGATTAGCTTCCCTCACCAAGTTCTAGGCACCCAGCTAGGTACGTTATCTCACTGAGCCCTCTCCACCACTCTAGGAGGCTGCTAGGGAGCAAATCCCACTTCCACCATTTATTCATTCAATACTGACTTGTTGAGCATCAGCTCTGTGTCAGGAACTGTGCTGGTACAAGGAAAAAAGCAGGGAAGCAGAGATTCGAGTCGGCACTGCCACCACCACAGGCCACCGGGCGAGTTCCCTCATCTCCTGGAGACTAAATGTCCTTGCCTTTAAAATGGAAAGAGTGGCACCCACTTCCCAGGGCGGCTGCGAGGACTGGGTGAGATGATGGGTGTAAACACAGCGCAGCGCTTGGCCGGGAACAGGGCTCAACAAACGTTTGTTACTTTCTTTCTAGAAGGGGGAGTTCTGGTTAAAAGTGGTAGATTCACCACATGGGCTTGTTTTTCCTTCCTTCCCTAGACTCATTAATTAGGGGGGAAAAGAAAAGGTCTCCACCGAGCAAGACAAAGAGACCAGAAGTGCCATCTCAAATCCAGGTGGTCACCATCTAGTGGCCAGAGAGGACAACTGCAAGGTAACCGGTCTCCACAGGAGAGGGACGGCAGGGGAAGGATTAGTTCTGCGGGGACTCTCGGGATTCCAGAGCTAGGAAGAGCCAGCCTTGGTTTTTTCCTTCAGGGTACGTTGGTGGCCCCACCTCACGGGGTGGTTAGGAGAATCAAATGAAATAAAAGCTATGAAAGAATTTTGTAAAGTATAAAATGCCACACACATTTGAAGCATGGTTATTTTCAACAGCAACAACCAGAATGGGAAGTCTGTGACTGCCACGTCATCTGCCTATTTCTCCCAGTGAACAGAGGAAAAATGAGGCACCCTGGGCTGGAGTCCAGGCAGGCCAGAAGACCTGTGGGGAAAGCACTCTGCTCCAGCTGGGTGTTCCTGGGCTAGTGGACAGCATGCTGCATGTGTCTCCCACACTGGGAACTTGGTGCCTAAGTGGATAGGAAGAGGAAGGAGGAGAGAAGAAAACCGTCAGGTTCTGCCAGTTCCAGCTCCTTCCTCCACCTAGTCAGCTCCCCTCTTCTAGCCACTGCCTCACTCAGGCCTCGGAGGCTCTCCTCTGCACCACCACCATCGCCTCCAACTGCTCTCCTGTTTCCAGCTCCCTCCCCTTCTGAGCCCTGCCCCACCACATCTTGTCAGGCTCCTGCCTGGAACTCTTCCAGGGCTTATCGCCTCATGGAATAGAGTCCAAGGTTCTGGCGGGGCACTCTAAATCCTGCAAAATCTGACCCTCCCAGGCCTCACCTCCTGTAACTCCGCAGTACCACCTTCCACTTATTTGTGACAATTGTCCAGGTTGTTTGCACCTGCTGTTCTCTGTCTAAAAGGCCCTTCCCTGCCTCATTCACCTACTGGAGGCTTTTAAAACCAAATGTCAACACCACTTCCTCCTGCGAAGCCTTCCCTAATTCTCCAGTCGGCTGATGACTTCCCCTCCCTGCTTCCACTACAGCCTGCATGCACGTCTACTATTACATTCTCTTCACTGTTCTAGAAATTTTGGATTATATGCCTTTCTAAGGTGTGTTTTGGATAGCATTCAAAAGGACACGAAAGTAATCATATAAAGCTAAAGGAAATCCACAGAGTATCAACAGACATACATAGAAACATTCATGTCTCCCTCCCCACCCCTAACCTGTAGGCCTGTGCCTCAGGGGCAATCCCAATTAATAGTTTCTTATCAATCTGTCCAGAAAATTAAAAAAATATATATGTAGCATAAAAAAACAGAAATAGGATATAATATAATTACAGTTCTCTATCTTCTTTCTTGACCTAAAATTCTATCATGGAGACAATTTCGTGTTGCTGCATAGTAATCTACTTATGCAATAAGAGTTGTCTTGTATGTCATTGAATGAATGTACCACAATTTAACCAGTCCCCAAATTGACAGTATTTAGCTTGTTTCCAGTTTTTTTGCTTTTAGCAGCGATGTCTTGATGCACATCTGTGCACATGTACCTCGGCGTGCTGTGCGGTACGGTTGCAGGAGAAATCCCAGCCGTCGAACTTCTGGTTAAATGAACAGTGCAATTGACAGCCCCCCCCAACAGTGCAGGGGTGTGCCTGCTTTCTCACCCCCTACATTTGTCCAATATATTTGTTGCATAACCAACTGAGAAGCCTCTGGGGTAACTGTAGCTAATTACCATTTTTTCTTTCGACAAAATGAAAAATTGGTCCAAAGTTACAGTCATTTTACACAGAATGTAGATGGGGTTTGGGAGAGGCCAGCAGGACACAAGTGGTTGAGGGCCACAGTGATAAGCCACCCCTGTTTCAGGAGGTGGCTGAGGTTAGAGGTGAGAAAAGTGGCCACCTGCTACCCGTGTACCATCAGCAAGACCCCTGCGATGCCACCTGTGCACACAACACACTGGACACACGTGTACCGCGCCTGTCAGCCCACTGCCACATTTGACCCTCACCCTCATCCTGTGTTGCAGACAGAGCAAGAACCACAATCTGATTTTAGAGAAGGAGAAACTCAGACTCAGAGGAGCAATGCAGAGTGCCTAAGATCCTACACAATGTGCCAAGGACCACACAGCTAGTAAGTGGAGGAGCCAGGACTTGAGCCCAGACTAGTGACTGCAAATCCACATCACTGTTCTGGGCTCAAGAGGGACAGGGTCTAGGGTCTGTGCAGGGCTTACGTATGAATATCAAGGCTCAAATTTCATTACGTGAAAAACAGAGAATTTTCATGTTTTTAATTATAAAAATAATACCCATTCACTGCAGGGAATTTAGAAAATATGAATGAGCAAAACAGAAAAATCACCCATAACTCCAGCACCCAGAAATAACCACTGTTAACATTTCAGTGCATTCCACTTTAGTCTTTGTATTATCTAGACTTTTCTCTTATTTCTTGGGAATAGTGCTGAAAGAGGGAGAGATCAGACAATGGCAGAAAGAAGAGGGGATAGGGAGGAAAACAGAGACAGAAAACAGGTGAATGGAAAAAAAAATTTATCATGAAGTAAAAAATGATAGATCTTGGCCAAATGGCGTTAAGTCTCAAAGTATGGGGCACCAGAAAAGGGAAAGAACATGGCTGCTGTGCAGTTCTGCTTTTCCCTGCCAGCCCATAGAACAGACTTCTAGGCCCAGATAGTGTTAATTAGGCTCCCCTTGCTTCCTGTGCTCCCATGTTCTCTGAGTGACAGGTGTGGCCGTGCACTCACACCCCCGGCACCCTGCCCCTACGCAGCCCAGGCAGTGCGGGCTCCTCCTCCTCTACCCCACTCTCTGCCCTCTGCGTTCAGCTGGCAGCTGCCCTAACTAACGGAAGTCTCTCACCTCACGGGGACCAATGGTTGTGGCTTGTTCTTCTCCAAGCATAGCTGTATAGTAGGCCAGGTTTTGGTTCATCACCTCGTCATTGGGGAAGAAGAGGAGAAAGGTCCTGGCACACTCAATAGCCTGTGTATAATTCCCAACTGCAAAGCAAAAAAAATGGCTGAGAAGAAAGAGTCTAACCCTGGGTACCAGGAACCACTAATGTTCAGTGTCAGCACAGCTCAAGCAATGATGGCACAACAAGACAGCACCGGCTACAGAACATGCCTGTCTGATTTAGGGGGAGAAGTTATAGAATACAGATAGAATATATAATTGATTCTAAGGTGCACAGTGTTGTCAGATAATTCAAACATTGCCCCCAATATTCCCAATCATTAGGCCAATTTCCGGAATATTCCCCTGTCTTTCTATCTTTTTTCCCCTATGGATTTTCAGAAGGGGAAGATTACAATAGCAGACTGCCTCTTTGGTAGAATGGTTCTTGTTGACATGTGTCAGTCTCCTCAACTAAGTATATATATTGTTTACTCTTGAACACCTGTAACGCTTAGCACACAGTAGAAACACAGTATAAGATCTGCTGACTTGCTGCTTTCTGGATATGGACAGCCCCTCGCCCAGAGAGCATCAGTGCCGTGCTAGGGAGAAGGGCTAGGAAACGTGCTGTGAGCTGGGTGAAGTGGTACTACCCTTGCCTTTACTGCAACTTAATTCAGGGGCAAAATCAGATTATAAACGTTATAGAAGGGGCAAGAGAGAGAGGTCCTAAAGTCTCCCTATCCCAGCTTTTTGGGCTGTTGGTAGCAGCTTCCAGGGCGGTGGCTTGTGACAAGGCCCCCAGGTACCTCCCAGAGCCACAGAGAGAAGTCAAACATGTTGAAGAAGCCCTGTGGTCATAGTCCCTGCCTACCTTGCTTTTGGCTTCCTAGTTAAAAGCTGCCAGGAAAGAGGAAAGCAGGCCTTACTGTTATAGTAGGCAAACTGCAGGTAATTATAATGCGATGGGAGGAAGTCTTCGAAGGGCTTCTCTCGACTTGGGTGGGAAGCAAGCTCAGTGACACAGTTCTGCTTACAGCTGAGGACCTGGATGTAATGATCTGAAAGGAATCAAAGAGGGGGAATACCCATAAGGCCAACCTTCAGTATGAAAAGTCTGGTTAAGGTGAACAAATTCTAGAGGAAGCAATTTTCAGTCAGGTTCCCAGATTTAAAGAAATTCGAGAATGAGGCTGAAGACGCTGCATCTGTATTATCACGACATTGCCCTTGGAGCCCAGGCAGGCCTGGCCAGGGCTGGCTCCCAGCACGCACCTGCGATGGCCTGGAAGAGGTCGGCGTTGTAGTCGAGGTAGTTGTAGCCATCATAGTCATAGGGCCCTTCGCAGAGGGCGCGGCACTCCTCGTCGGCCACAAAGTACTCGCGCAGCGCTGCCTCTATGTGGGGCACGGCTTCCTGTGGCCGCTCCTCGGAGTAGAGTCGTACTCCCAGTCGAAACTCGTGCTACTGGGAGGAAGGGGTACTCAAATGCAGGCCACAGACAACCCTCTCTCCTTGCCCACGGCCACCTTCACAGGCGGCCTCATTTCCTGCTGGCTCAGGGGATTCAAAGAAAATCTGAAGGCGTGAGAAAGGGCTCATGACGTTAATTCAAAAAGGATGATGAAAAATACACAGACAATACGGCACCAAATCAGGTTAAAAATTAGATATAGAAGACAAAAAAATTGGCCAAAATATCAACCACTGGTTTTCTTAAGGTGGCAGTATTATAGAAGATCACTTTCTGTTTTGTACTTATCTGCATTTTTCTAATGTTGTTCAATGAACACACGTTGCTTCTGGAATCAGAAAACAACCCTAGTAAACGTGACTTTGATAAAAAGAGAGAGAAGGGGATCAAGTTTTTTCACCATATGGGGTTTGGCCTCAAGATCCTTGAAGTCGGCCTCCTTCACCCCAGACATGGTTTGGTAATAGTCTAGGTTCTGACGCATCTCCATGTGCTCGGGATTGCCCACGAAGAAGGTGTGTGCTGCTGCTACGGCCTTCTCCAACTTGTTTATCTAAGAACGAAGCACAAGAACATAATTCTCACACCCAAACCCTGAAGGTTTGTGTCCAAATGTGCAGTCCACAGTAAACAGGAAATCCCAGCCTTCCTGAGCCTTCCACTCAAACCATGCCCCAGCTCCCGCCAGCCCCAAAAAACACACCTACTGCAGGAACTACATACCAGAGATTAGCACTGGGCCCTGGGCAGATTTTCGGCTATTTTTCAAATCAGGCTAAGGGGTCCCCAAACTACAGAAGGTAACGCTTCAGCAGTGTAAACTTTCTATTTTAAAACAAAGGTCGTATTGTAGGGGGCATGTCACGGAAGACTACCGCCCAAATAACATATTCTCAAGATTCAGATGTAGCAACTGAGCTGAAGACAGCCTCAGGCTTCAAGGATTTAGGGGTATGGGAGAAAGAGCAGTTCACAATTAGACCATACCTAAGAATTTGCCTAGAAAATGCCTTTGTTTTTGCACAAAATAAGTGTTTTTTGACAGATTCATGTAAAAGGTGGGTCACTGAAAAATCCTAAGGTCCTATACCAAATCCAGACATGGCATCTTCTGACTCAAGGCCCCGGACTCATGAGGTTAAAACAAGTGGCTACACAGAAATCTGAGGGGGGAAAAATGTGCTACAGGCCACAGTAACGCTCATAGCAACGGACTCCAGCTTGTCAAAGTGACACAGTTCATACACAGAATCCAAAATAAACCACTGATGACCTAGTGATTAACTACATGGGCTGTGGTGTCAGACAGACTGGTGACAAATCTAGGTTTAATTGCTGGGGCTGTAGACAAGTTACTTAAAGTTTACTTTCTAAACTCAGTTCCCTAAACTGTCATCTGAAGATATCACTTGCTGCCTCATAGGACTGCAGGGAAGGTTAACCGAGGTGACATATACGCAGCTTCTAACACATGGTGCCAGGTGTTCAATAAGTGTCAGCTCAGTAACTGTAAATATTAGCATATTATTAATACGCTAAGAAAATATTTTTTCTTTTCTGGTCATCAGCACTAGTAAATGCACACTAAACAAGAAGTCAGCCTTGGCCTGCGACCCTAAAATAGCTAGGTGACCCAAGGCCAATAATCCCCATCTCAGTACCCCAGTTTCCTTAATTTTAAAATGAGAAATTCCCTCAAGTCTATCCCTGTTATGGTGCTATTCCCTGCCCTGTCTTACAGCACTGCGCTTGCCTTTCTCTGTTCTCCCCCAGCTCCTCACTCCTCACTCCACCCCAGCCCTTCTTTACTCCTTAAGCACCGAGGCACCGACTTTCCTTCTCTTGTGTGGACAACTGCATTCATCTCCTAATGGTTCACCCTGCCACCACGTTCTCCTTCTTCCAAAGCTTATTCCACGTGGCTCCCAGAAGTGGCATTCTAAAACCCAATTCTGAGGATGGCTCCCTGAGGCCTGCAGAATTCTCTTTCCAGTCCGGCCTCACTCTATCTAGAATGGCTACCCTCCCTTTCCTCTAGCAATATTTAGGATCAGCTTCAAATGTCATCTCTTCTTTCAAGTCTAATTTCTCTGAGACAAAGCTAGATTCTCCCTCCTTTGTGCTCTCACAGACCTATGTACACATGCTTTTAGCAGTCCTTCCTATAGCGATTCTCAACAGCAAAGCAAGACAAAACAAAAACATATCTAGTCAAACCTTTTAATTACCTGTACAAGAACTGGAATGTAGTCGGTATTCAATAAATGTTTGTCAAAGAGTTTTAAGAAGTGCTGTTAAGTGACATGACCAAAGACATAGCCTAACATTTTGCTTTCAGGCCCAGTATTCATCCGAGTAACTGGGAGGAATGGAGCAGAACTGTGTAAGCAAAATGCTTGTGGAGAGGTGGAAATCTGAGGTCCCCAAGATTTTCCAAGTCTCTCTTTAGGTTGAACTGAAGGTCTGTTAAGCTATGGATATTATAGATAATCAGTACAGGTCCTTCTTCTTTTATCTCCCCCAATAAAATGAGGCTAATGATAATATCTACCTTACAGGATAGATATTGCCAGGATCTGTGCAAATGAATTAACAGACGCAATGTACATAAAATAATGCCTGGAAGTCTGTGCTGGCTACCATCATCATCACCGCACAAGCCAGGAGCGCTCCAAATCCACATATACACTCGGACTTAAGCCACTCTGGAATTCCTAAAAATACTCATTTTCTTTGGAAACCGGACAGAATAGCCAGAGGGTCCCTCACAGGGAGTGGCCAGACAGCCCCTACTGGCGACGTGGCAACCTCACGTCCTGAAAGAGAGCTGCTGCTTTCGGGCAGCAGGAAAAGCATCACTGAAAAATGAACCGGAAGGAGGATATTGTAGAAAGGTCCCAGCTTCTCACTCGGACACTTACAATGAAATCAGGATGAGAGACCCAAACTGCCGCTCTAGGGGTCCTCCCGGGGGAACGCAAGGCCGGTTTTGCTCGGTCCGTGCCTTATCCCCTAGGCTGGACCTTTGGGGTTACCATCTCCCTATGAGAGCCAGGCGAGACAGGTCTCCCGGCAGGGTCCCTGCTCTCCCTGGATCCGAGGAGAGCTCCCTGGCCAGGAGGCCACCTTCCCTCTCCGCGGACACTTTCCTGGCCCCCCAAGTTTGCCCGGATCGCTTGCAACCACGCCCAGAAGGACCCCGACCGCCCGAGCCCGGGCAGGTCTGCACCTTGAAATAGGCGACCTGCAGGTAGTTGTAGGGGCTCCGCTTGCGGAACTCCAACTCCAGCTCCTCGCTGAGCGAGTGGGCTGCCGGCGGCCCCAGGCAGCGGCGCAGGCAAGCGGCGCGGCGCAGCAGGCCCCCGAAGAAGCGCAGGTCGTGCAGGGCGGCGGCGCCCCAGGCCTGCGCCGGGCTCGGGGGCGAGTCGGCGTCCAGCTCCCACGGCAGGTCGGCGGCACACCGGGTGCGGCAGCGCAGGCGGAGGGAGCGCAGGGCGGCCCGCGAGCGCAGCGCCCGCTCCATGCTCAGGACCACCCCGGCCCAGTCCCCGCGCGCGTAGGCCGCAGTGCCCTCGGCGAAGAGCAGATCAGGCGCCGCCATGTCCCATCCCGCCTCGGACTCCAGCTCCGCCCGGGAGGCGGCTGCGGCGACGGCGAGCAGGGTGGTCAGCAGCCTCAACGCCCGTGCCGCCATTGCCTCCTCAGACCTAACGGACCGCTCGTCATCAGCCACGAAGGCCGGAGTCCCACCCCCGGGGCCCCGCCCCCGAGTGAAGCCCCGCCTCCCAGGCCGGACAGCGCATGCCCAGGAGGTTTGCCCCGCCTCTTTCGCTTTCCTGGACCCCGCCCCTCAGCGGAACCCTGTGCGTCAGCCGGAGTCCCGCCTCCGAGCGCAGGCCGTGCGTCGCAGCTCCGACGCCCAGTGGCCAGGGAGCACGAAAGCCCCGCCCACGGACCTGTATGAGCGTGCCCTTCCGCCTCGCGCGCACTGGGATAGAGCGCTGTCATGGAGAGTGACGCGACGGCGGGGCAGACAGAGGGCGTCCAGGAAAACCAAGGAGTTCTGTCGGCGACAGGTCGGGGAGGTACGCAGGGCGGGAGTCAGAAGGGGGCAAGAAGCCCTCATGGGGCAGCTGGGCTCCCGGGCTCCGCGGGAGGCCGAGGGCGGGCTCTCACGGCCTGTGTTCCCGGGTGTGTGTCGCAGGAGGCCTGGTGGAGCTCACCCCGACCCCCGGCGGCCTGGCCCTGGTGAGCCCCTACCACACCCACCGGGTCGGGGACCCCCTAGACCTCGTGGCGCTCGCAGAGCAGGTGCAGAAGGTGAGGAGGCGCGGCTGGGGAAGGCTCTGACCGTCTTCGTTCGTGTTTGGCCCCGCGTCTCGGGGCTCGGACCTCACAGCCACCTAGCGTGGGTTGGCGTGTGTTGTGGTCTCCGTTCACACACGGGGGAAACGGATTGTCGTGGCGAGTGGGTGGCCTGACTCGAACTCTGATCTTAGGAAGACCAAAAAGGCTCCTTCAGCTGCTACTTGAGTGCCCATAATCTCCCTTCGTGGGCAGGTGTGCAAGGCCCTTTCACTGTTCATTATCGCATTTGGGCCTTGGGACACAGCCCTTTAAGGAGGCAGGACTGTTGTTCTTCCCATTTGACGCGTGAGGAGAAGTTTCCCGGGAAGCTTCAGGATTACAAATGCAGGTTCTACTGGGATGCATAGTCCACTTACTTTGAACTGCTTACCTGTGACCTGAAAGCTTGTAAAACTTATCCTCTGGAAGGGCAAGGACTCTACGATTTGTCCGCTGTCCTCTTTCACGGAACACGGAATTCCCACTCCCAGTGCTTAGACATTGATTGCCAAAAGAGGTAAAATAAGGAGAAAATGTGAAATAATAGAAGCAGTACTGGGGGTTTGGACACATGAGTTTTAATCCCACTTTTGATGTTAACTTGCACTGTGACTTGAGGCAAATTACTTTTCTCAGCTTCTTGATCTGTAAAATGCAGGGTTTGAACTAGGAGAGCTCCTACATCTACAGCTCTGAAAAACCAGATTCCATCTAATCTCTCACCAAGACTTCCAGCTGTAGGATCCTCTTCAGGATGTGCAGATATAGGGCCCTGCTGCTTTAAAGCTTATGTAGCCCCTCAACCTTGTGTCACATTTGGCCTTGATTATATTCAGAGGTCTTTATTTTGCTCAAAAATGTTTAAGAATGGGGGCTGGCCCCGTGGCCGAGTGGTTAAGTTCGCGCGCTCCGCTGCAGGCGGCCCAGTGTTTCGTTGGTTCGAATCCTGGGAGCGGACATGGCACTGCCCATCAGACCACGCTGAGGCAGCATCCCACATGCCACAACTAGAAGGACCCACAACGAAGACTACACAACTATGTACTAGGGGGCTTTGGGGAGAAAAAGAAAAAAAATAAAATCTTTAAAAAAAAAAAAAATGTTTAAGAATGTGCTCAAATGCCTTCACGGATACATCTCTGTACTTCAGGGGGGTTTTGTTTCTTTCAATGGGGAAGATTTTTATTTATTTATTTAATTTTTTTTTACTGCAGTCACCTTGGTGTATATCATTATATAAATTTCAGGTGTACATCATTATATTTCAACTTCTGTGTAGACTGCGTCTTGTTGTCCACCAAAAGTCTAGTTACCATCTGTCACCATAACTAGTTTTTTTTTTTAATTAAATATTCAAATGCTCAGGAAAACTCCTGTGATTCAAACCTTGTGCCTTCTCTTTTCTAGAGGGGTGGGGAGCAAAGTATAGCTTTTATGGATTAGGAGAGTGTCCTGTGTCTGTTTAATCAGAACTCTTATCTGGAGGGAGGCTGCCAGGGCCAAATCTTAGGTAAACATTTTCGTGGGTTGGTGAGTGACCATCATGTTTGTTACAGTGGCCTGAAACAAAGAAAGAAGGAACACAGTTTTTGTCCTTCAGCCTATAATCTAGTGAAATATAGAGGAGGCATTATCGTGCTGCCTCCATTTTTCCAATGTTATCAGTCTTTAAGAAGCTGAATTAAAAAACACTCTAGAGACAAATTGAATCAAGCATATTTACTGTGTGTGTACCGAAGTGTGCTTTCTAGCAGGACTGACTTCTGACATGCCATTTGGGTACTAATGTGTGTTCATAAAGCCGGCAGCCCTGGTGTTAAGGCATAAAATTTGGAATCAGACTGATCCGTGTTCAAATCTTCAACTGCTGTTTATTAGCTGTCAAACCTTGGACAGGTTACTTCACCTCTTTGAGTCTAATTCCTAAAATGAGGAAGTGAAGTTATCGCCAACTTCATACGGCGGTATGAGAATTCAATGAGATGATATATGTAGAGGGTCTCAGAGTGTTTGGGGCCAGAGTTTGTGCTTAGTAATTATAGGTACTCTTTCCCTCATGGCGGGCCCTTTCCTTTCCCTCAGACCCACGTCAAATGTCACATCCTCCCTGAGGCCTTCACATCTGCAGAAGGTTAAACCCCACCCCATCCAAATGACAGTTTTATTAAATTGAATTTGAATGCCTCGAGGCTACACATGCATCCTAATTCCCGCAGTCCTCGCCATTCCCTTTTATTAAACCAGTTACTTCATTCCTTTGTTATCTTTGATCTGCTCCTACCATATAATTATGGTTATTTCCTTCATAAGAGTGTGTCGTTATTCCGAGTACATATAAACTATTTAATTGCCTTTCTTTTTGGTGTCTGTATTACCTAGAGCTGTGCTGTACAGTATGGTAGCCACTAGCCACATACGGCTATTGAACTCCTGGAATGTATGGTTAGCACAACTGAGAAACTGAATTTTAAATTGTATGTAATTTCAATTAATTTAAATTTAAAAAGCTGATAATTGATTCAATTACTAGAAACTTTTAAGTATATTTGGAACAACTTGAGTATGTGAATCGACTCTTTGAACTGTAAATTTTGTGAAGTCTAAATATAGATCAAGTATTTCCAATGAAAATTTAGCATCCAAATTGTTAGGTACTGTGAATATAAAATACACACTTAATATGAAATGTAAAATGTCTCATTAACAATCTTTTTACATTGATTACATGTTGAAATGATAATTTTTTTGCTATATTGGGTTAAATTAAAGATATTGGAACTAATTTAACTTATTTTGACTTTTAACATGGCTACTAGAAAATTTTAAATTACATGTGTGACTTGGTTCATATTCTAAAGGACAGTTGCATCAGACTGTAACGTTGACGAGGGTAGGGCCTTCTCTCTCATGTTCGCTGATGCATCCAGTGCCCAGCGTGATGTCCGACACGCTGTAGTTAATTGTGGATTTGCGGATCAGATAAATGATTGACTCAGCTTACTCAGTTATTTCTGTTTGCTCCTAACACTGGCTTATACCTTGCTTTTACCTTACGCTTCCTCAACTAACCAGCAAATTCTCTTAATATTAATTAGTTCAAGTTTAGCTTCCTAATTTCTTTTCCTTAACTTAATTGTATACTACTGGAAGTTAATCAGCTTTTCTTGAAAGTAAAATGGAAGTTTTTGACAGATTTCTGATGCCTGAGTGATAATCCTTCCCAATACAAGAATTGGTCACATCAGTCTCTCCTAGCTTTGAAAATTATTTGATTTATTTTAAGCACTTTCTCTTGCCTTCACTTGGATTTCCCAGCACATGACAGGCAGCCTTCTGTGTACATTATAACTTTGTTTCAGGTCTAGGTCATAGTGCAGTCTTCTAAAAATACATTTTAAGTAACAATTAGGAATGCAGTTATAGTTAAAATATAATTAGGTGTGATGTAAATAATTCAACTGAGGTAATGGTCAGATTAACAGATACTTTTTGTATATAGCTTGATTCCTACATAGCAGGTGATAAGAGCCATATCACACATGTCTTTGGATTTTCATCGTAAGACCCATCCTTGATTTCAGAGATGTTTAAACCTGAGAAAATAGATGGAGACCTGAGGAATAAGTGGGGTTGTCAGGCAAAGAACAAGGGGGAAAATGTATTAGATGGGGAAGAGAGCATATTCAGTATATTTGGTAGCAAGACAGAGCAGGGCATATTGGAGGACTGAAGAAGTTCCGTGTGACTAGACTGTAGAGTGAAGAGGGTAGAAAGCTGTGGGAAAGAGCACTTGGTGGTGTGATGTGGGGTCATGTCAGGGTAGGCTTCCCATAAGCAGTGCTGTTTGAGCTGGGCTTTGAAGTGAGTGGGAGTCCATGAGGGAATGGTGAGGATGGGAAGAATATTATAGGCAGAAGCGAAGATATTGTCATAACCTCACATTGGGATCTAAATAAGAACATCATAGATGTCTTATCCTTTTTTGACTGACAGTTTGGGTTTCTCTCGCCTTCAGGCTGATGAATTCATCCGAGCAAATGCCACCAACAAGCTCACAGTCATAGCCGAGCAAATCCAATATTTGCAAGAACAAGCCAGGAAGGTAAGTTGGCTTTTAGGCAGGCTTTCATTTTCTTCATTTAATTCATAGGATTAACTGAGTTTACTTGTAATCATTGTAGCTTGTTTATCTTCACCCTCCTCCTAGAAATACAGAGGTGTTGGGTGAAATAGAGTAAGTCCAAGAGATTAAGTATAAGTTTTTCACTGGGAGAAAGTTCAGTGAGGTAAAGCATTTTGAGGGGAAAAATGTTTTCGGTTATAAGAGAAATGTACTTACTATAGAAAAATAGGAAAAAAATTAAAAAACCACTCAAAGCCAGTAATGCTCAACACTTTGAAATATAATTCTTCTAAAGGCATTTTTGCAGCATAGTAGCATAGTCTAATTTTTGTCTCTTCAGAATGATCTGGATCCCAGTAGTGATTCATTGCCATGGGGGAGCAATATCCTAAGCATTGAAGAGTTTCAGATTTTGATTGGGATGATCGATGAATATGAGTGCCTGTTCCTTCCAATACCTGATTTGTTACATCTGCGGCTCTTAGGTTTTGGAAGATGCTCGCAGAGATGCTGACTTGCACCATGTAGCTTGTAATATCATCAAAAAACCTGGCAACATTTACTACCTTTATAAACGGGAGAGTGGTCAGCAGTATTTTTCCATTATTTCGCCAAAGGTAAGAACATTTATTTTTTTGCACAAAAAGCTATTCTAGCCTTTGAGAAATTCTTGGCATGTGTATGTGAAAATGTAGGCACAGGGATTGGTAAATGGTTTCCTAGAAAATTGGAGGTATGTGAGCCCAGACATGACCCTGAAAAATATACATGTGCCTAAATTATTTCACAGTCATCTCTGTTAAGGGAGGTATCTGATGTGTATTGTAATGCTTTCCAAGGCTGATTCTGACTGGTCTGAAGTGAAAAGCCAAAAAAGAAATTTGTGGCATAATTAGGAAATGAGCTCAGTTTCTTTACTGCCTACCCTGATCAGAGCTGACTCCTTTGCTTTCTCTAGGAATGGGGAACAAGTTGTCCACATGACTTCCTTGGTGCCTACAAGTTACAGCATGACTTGTCCTGGA
This sequence comes from Equus quagga, assembly GCF_021613505.1. NCBI lineage: Eukaryota > Metazoa > Chordata > Mammalia > Perissodactyla > Equidae > Equus > Equus quagga. The sequence goes on along the minus strand of NC_060271.1, from coordinate 15,703,189 downwards.
CTCCATATGAGGACATTGAGAAGCAAGATGCTAAAATCAGCATAATGGACACGTTGCTAAGCCAGCCAATGGCCCTGCCTCCACACGCTGAACCCAACTTCCAGGGACTGACTCACTGAGAGTGGACTCTGACAGACAGCTCTCATGGCAAGGACCTGTCACCTCCTGCTTGTCCCTGTTCTCTGCCTTGATGGGAGGTGACATGAGAATTGAGGGCATGTAGGTGAATCATGACCATCTCGGAAGGAGACCCTGTGTGAATGTAAATGCTGTCGTGATTATTACTTTGAGTTGTGATGGTAATGAATCACATCAGTCTCTTTTGGAATCCTCTCTGGATCACAGCTGGCAGTGTACTTTCCTTCTCCTTTATCTCCATCTGTTCTCCCCATAAGTCAGAGCACTAGAGAAAGAAGAATTTCTTCTTCCCACAGAAAGGTTGGCAAGTCATTTTCCAGAGAGGACTGTTTTTAGTCTTTGTAACTGAAAGTGTTTAAGATTAGGGTTGAGGCTGTTTAATAGTTATTGCAACTCCAGCTTAAAATTCATCTGGGAACAAGAATGTTGGGTAATGGAGGATGATAAACAACTTGGCTTGGCTGGATTAGAGTGTGTGATCCTGGTATTTCTGCACTGTTGATGAGATTTGGCTTGCTCCTTCTGTGCTTGATGCCTAGCTAGAGACTAGAGAATCTGAGGCAGCAGCAATGGCCAGGATTTGGGAAGGTCAGCCTCTAAACTTACAGAATTGTAGACTTGGAAGAGATGTTGGAGGCTGCCACTAACAATTGTATGAATCCACTCTGTAGCCTCAGAGGGGGAGATCCAGAGTTCAGCCGTCTGCAGCGGGACAAATCCATTTATTTAAATGGCATCTTTAAAATATTGTGGAAGAGAGAATAGGGCGGTGGGTGAGGAAAAAGAAAAACAGGCAACCTGTTGATTATGAGTTAACTGATTGAAACTCATTTTGACCTGAATTATTAAAAAACTTAACAGAGACTTTTTGGCCGAGTTACTCTAGTTCTGATTCTGGACTATTGTGGGGCTCTACCTCACTTCCTGTTTGTTCAGTGGGATTAATTAAATGTATAGTATATCCAGCATGGCTGTACTTCTTTTAGTGCCATGTACTCCATTATAGCGTGCTCTAAAAGGAGAGATGTGTACTTGAAAACACAGTTCCTTTCTGGGGATGGATGTCTCTCGTGCTGATCTGCTTGGCACAAAACCCTAACCCCATCTGGTGTTCATGGCCTTTCCTTAAAGGCCGTGCTCCTTGTGAACTATAAATGGTCTGCAAAGGCCCAACACAGGATGGGGCTAGACCCTGCAAGGTCACCCAGGTGATACTTGGTCACTCAGTTCACAGGGGAGTCCTCTGTGGAGTCAGCTGCAAAAGCCTCTGACTGGGTTGCTGCAGGACACTCAGTGGCACGGTGGTTGGTATAGTGGTATAGCAGTTGATTCTGACCTCAGAAAGTTTCCCAGGTTTTCAGAAGGTTCTGACCTGCATGGTAATGACACATTTTGAGTAGTGCTTTATTAGTTATCTATTGCTGCATAAATCACCACAAACTTAGTGGCTTAAAACAACACACATTTATGATTTCATAGTTTCCAAGGGTCAGGGGTTTAGGCACACTTAACTGTGTCGTCTGCTTCAAGGTTTCTCACAAGGCTGCAATCAAATGACTGGCCAGGGCTCGGTTCTCATCTGAAGGCTCAACTGGAGAAGGATCTTTTTGTAAGCTCACTTAAGTTGTTGGCAAAATTTCTGTTCCTCAAGGGTTGTTGGACTGAGCTTGTTGACTGTTTACTAACAGACTGTTAACCAGAGCTGCCCTTAGTTCCTTACCACAGGGGTCTCCCCACCATGGCCAACAAGGATGACAGTCTGCTAGCAGGGTGGAAGACACAGTCTTCCATAGTCCAGTCACAGGAGTGACATCTCATACCTTTGCTGTACTCTGTTGATAAGAAGCGAGTCACTAGGCCAGCCTGCACTCGGGAGGGAATTACGCAAGGGCATGAGTGCTAGAAGGCAGCAATCATTGAATCGTTGAACAGATCTTAGAATCTATCTGTCCCACTGCTCAGCTGAGAGGGGAAAGGAGGGTCCTGGGTAAAAGAGGCAGCATTACAAAGCAGTTAAGTGTGGAGGTGGCGAAGTCACAGAGCTGGACTTGACTCCCAACTCTGACAAAATAACCTCCCTGCTGGCATCCCTGCTTCCTCTGTCCCCTCTCCAGTCCATTCTGCAGACAGTCATCAGCTTGATCTTTTGAAAATGCAAATCCCCCTCACTCTTGATATTTCCTAACTACTGAAGCAGACAAGAGGGCAGTGATTCGAAAGAAAACTTCCTTCTGTTCAATAAGGTGTGCTCCCCACACTGACCACAGGCGGTGCCGTTGGTCTTTCCTGCTTGAGCCAACTGCCAAACTTAGGGAAAGTTAGTGGCAATGTGAAGTGATTTTGGAGGTAACATCTCAGAATGGGGTGCTAGGACCCATTGATTATATACATCCATCTACCCATTGCAATCATTTCATAAGTGTTAAGTGCCTTCTAGATTCTGGGTTCTGAAGCATAACACAACTGAGTAAGACAGACCCGTTTCCAAGGAGCTCACAGTCTAGTGGGGGAGAAACCCAGTTGACAATTACAATATGGAATAAGAAGGGCTGTGACAGAGGTAAGCGTGGAATATCATGGAGCACCGTGGAGGGGTGCCTAACTCAGCTTGGAGAATTTGGGAAGACTTCTTGGAGGAGCCAACGCCTGCTTAGGTTTGAAAAACAAAGAGTTAGAGCTTGGTTGGAGACTTCGGCTGTCCTCTCTATAGGAAGGTCGTCTTTGAGGTTTGGGGTGGGGCTCATTTTTAGGTGGAGTATATTTTTGAATGAGAAAGAGATAGCCACTTAATAAGCCATATCAACCAAAATAATCCTGGCAGTCGGGAGCGGGGTAGAGGTAGGTTCTGATTAGAAAACTCTTAACAGCTAAGAGATAGGTAGATGAAAAATGCGAGGAAAAACAATTCCAGACAAGAAGCAATAGGACATCTGAGGAATTGTAGCCAGTTTAAAGTGAAGAATATGGGCCAGGGGCTATGGGAAAAGGGCTAATTGTAGGCTTTGGGGTAGGGAGTTGGTAATATTGGCCTTTTAGAATACTGTTTTGGCAGCAGAGGATGAGTGGAGGGAAGACCCTTAGGAACCTCCATCCCTAATCAAGAGATGATGGAGGTCTGAACTAACATAGCAGTGGTGGAATGACGGTACCAGATTTCATTGATTGTAAGATGTACTTTCCTTCCCCCACATTTTATTATCTGAAACCTGGAAGCTTCTAAAAATCAATGACATGTCTTAGTTTAAGTGGCAGCATTTTTTTCTTTCTTAGAGCTACATAAAATAATAGTGTGTCATACAATGGATGGCATCTTAGATTTGATGAAATATGGTATTTTGAAAGTACAATAAATTGCCATCTTTTTTTTTTTTGAGGAAGATTAGCCCTGAGCTAACATCTGCTGCTAATCCTCCTTTTTTTTTTTTTTTTTTTTTGCTGAGGAAGACTGGCCCTGAGCTAACATCCATGCCCATCTTCCTCTACTTTTTATGTGTGGGACGCCTGCCACAGTATGGCTTGATAAGCAGTGCGTAGGTCTGCACCTGGGATCTGAAATGGTGAACCCTGGGCCGCTGAAGCAGAATGTGCTAACTTAACTGCTGTGCCACCGGGCTGGCCCCAGATTGCCATCTTATTAATTAATAAGATATGAGGGGATGAGTGAGAGGAAAGAATCTTGGATAATTCTTGAATTTCTGGCTTGAGTATCTATATGGATGGTGGGGATCCACTCAACAAAATATGGAAGAGGAAGATATCCCTGATATTTTCCAGAATAATTAGCAATCCATGTTTGCTTCAATAATCCACTGTGCTGGCCCTGCCAGGGTTTACTGGGTGTGAGTGATGGCTGGCTGTACTTCCCTGTCTCCATCTTAGGGGTCTAGAAAGAGGGAAGGAGGGCTGGCTGGTGTCCTTATCTCCTCAAGTTATTGTCAGTCAATGCCCAAGCATTGAGAGTACTGGTGATGTAGATATAGATATAAAGATGATAAATACTGTTCAGTGAGCTTTTATTCTGCCAAGCATATCCATGATCTGATTTAATTTTCACATAACCCACCATATGAGGTATATAGTATTCCTATTTTACAAAGTAGAAACATCTGCTCAGAGATTAAGCAACTGGCCCATGATTATACAGCTAGAAAGTGGCAGAGGTCAGACTCAAAACAGTCCTGTTTGATTCAAGTCTGACCATAACCATAACCCTGTTTTGGCTGATTAAGACAGTCCTAGAGGATCTCAGTGTAGAGGTATAAAGAAAGTAAACTACAGAAGTGATAGAGTAAGATGTGTATATGGGATTCCATAGGAGTAGTGCACTTGACTGCTTAGTGATGAGCGGGCAGGGGATGTGTATCAGGGCCCAGAGCAGTTAAGGTCACATGACATGTAACCAATTGAGCCAATATCTCTGGCACTAAAGCCCATGTGCAAAACTCCCATGCACAAGATAGGGGCGTGCCCTGAAGGAGCTGGAGCCCGGAAGGAGGGAGCTACCTAGTGCCTGCGGTAATGAGACTTCTGTTGTCTAAAGCAGCATTTGATTCAGTGGACCACTCCCTGCTTGAAAGCTTTTTTTCTTCATTTTGATTTGGAATATCACCATCCTGCTTTTCTCTTACTTCACTGACTGCGCCTTTTTGTCTCCTGACACCTACCTTTTGGACTGTTGTGGGGCCAAGTCCTTTGCCCTCTTTTATTTCTCTTTACATGGTGATCTAATGCATTCCCATGGCTTTACATAGCACCCAGATGCTGCTGACTCGCATGCATGTCTCCAGCACTGATCTCCCCCAGGTTTTGTTCAGACTTGTTTGTTTATCCAGCAGCCTCACTAGACATTATTACAAACCTAACGTGACCAAAACGAAAGTCTTAAGTTCTACCAAAAACCTGTTTTGTCACCAGTCCTATTTCCATCAGCACCTATCTCACGCTGCTGTTGAGGCCAAAAATCTAAGTCATCCTTGATTCCGTTTGTTCTTCCCACAGCAATCAGCAAGCCTTCTCATCTGTCTTCAACATACCTCCCAAATCTGACTGCTGGTCACCACCTCCACCCCTACCCCCTTAGTCCAAGCCACCAACATCTCTAGCCTGGACTAATATAGTAGCCTCCTAAATTACTCTCCTGCCTCCATTCTGACCCTCCTTCAGTCTATATCCACAGAGGCTTAGCATCGTCTTTCACAAATATAAATCAGGTCACAACACCTCTATATAAAAGTGACCCAAGAATTTCTCATTACACTTAGAATCAACTCCAGACTTCTGGCCGAGGTTCTATGTGACCTGCCGTTCTCAGTGCTCACCCTGTTCCCGCTGACCTTGTTGCTCTTTTAGTACATCAAACTCCTTCCTACTTCACAGCGTTTACATTTGCTGTTCCCTCTGCCTGGGACATTTCCCCCAAGATCTCTGCACGGTTTGCGTCTTCTCATCATTTAGGTCCCTGCTCAAACATCACTTCACTGATACCCTGTCGGAAACACTCCCTCCTCTCACCTCACAATAACTGCTGACCCTGCTCTGTTTTCCAGAGCGCTTATCAGGACCAGACCTTATGTGTTGCCTTTCCTCCATACTTGAGTGTAAGTCCCGTGAGGACAGTGCCTGTCTTGTTCACGGCAATATCCCTAGCACCTAAAATAGTGCTGGCTCATCATAAATCCTCGAGTAACGGAGGAGTGGATGGACATCTGTGGCTCTGTACTTATATCCCGCAGAGGATCTAAGCCAATGCAGCTAATAGAAACTAAGTGTGAGCCACACGTGTGATTTTAAAATTTTTAGTAGCCACATTAAAAAGTAAGTGAAATTAACTTTAATAATACATTTTATCTAACCCAGTATATTCAAACTATTAACATTTCAACAAATAATGCTAAAAAATTATTAGTGAGTTATTTTACATTCTTTTTTTTGAATTAAGTCTTCAAACTCTGGTGTGTATTTTACACTGTATGGCACAGCTTAATTTGGACTAGCCACGTCTTAAGTGCTTAAGAGCCATATGTGGCTTGTGGCCACCATATTAGTGCAAGCGTAGATAGTTTCACCTTACTGCTCTTGTCTCTACTTCCTGTGAGATTCAGAAACTTCTGGCAGATGAGGAGGAGGGTCTTTCTTAGCTACCCCTGCCTCCTCTCCTTCTTCTGAGGGAAGTCTTGGGGATGTCCAGGCTAACAGATGCATGATCATGTTCTTAGAATAATCATAATGATTGAGCTTCTACTCTGTGCTTAGCACTTCATATAATCTCATTTAACTCTCAATTCCATTTTATAGATTAGGAAATAGGTTCAGGAAAGCAAACTAACCTGCTCAAATTTACACATTGGGTAAGTGTTAGAGCTGGAATGTAAACTTGGTTAAAAGTTAAAGCCAGTATTATAACCGCTTTGCTACAGTTTGCCACTTGAATGGTCCACGTGGCATGGACAAATGAAGAGAAGTGCAAATGATAGAAAGAAGCCGACCTGACCCTTGGGCTTCGACTGGTAGCACACTTGTAGGTGCTTGGTTCTTTCTTTTAGTTTCACAGTCTGGACCCCAGCATCCCTTTACAGCCTCCTCTTCCCCAGCTCTCTTCCAGCCCATCTCTCACACACCATGCATTCTGGTCTCCTCACCTGCCAAGCCTTCCCACACTCGCCACCATCGAAAGATTAGTTCCCTCCTCTCAGATCCCTCCATCCCCCTCCACACCCCGCCTCCCCGCCGCGCCCATTACAAAACCTAGGGCTCCCCTGCAAATTGAGGCCCCTCTTCCCGCCAAACAAAGCCCCCCTTGCCCCTCCCGTGCCTCTCGGGGATTGTGAGCTAAGAGCCAGGGATAAGAGGCTCGGGACTGTGCGGCCCCCTCGCCTGGGCTGGCCCGCCACCGCCACACAGGAAGCGAGGAAGGAGCGCCGCCCCACCCCATCTAGGAATGTCCAGTCCCCGGGTGAGCCTCCGCGGCGGCGCAGGTCCCTCCCCAGAGTCCTGTCCGCCACCAGGCTCCCGGGAAAGGAGCTGTCCCAACGTGCGGGAGCCCAGCCCCACCTCCGTCTTTTCCATCTTTTCGCTGGGGTGGCGTTGTTGTTGTCATCGTTGTCAAGTGAGGCCTGGACAGGACACGGGACAGCGGGCAGGGAAGGGCGGGGAGGGAAGCGCTGGTTCTCCAGTTCGGACAGAACAGCCTCCGGAAGAGGCCGGCTCTCTGTTGGGGGGGGGGGGGGGGGGGGTATGGTGGCCTCTCCGGCAGAGACAGGGGGGCGTCTCTAACTAGAGTGACTGTGCCCTGTGTCTCGCCGCCTGCTGGAGGCGTCCACCTGGAGCATCCTCACTCCAGTGTTGTGCCTGGGGTTCTGGGCAAGGCACTGGCACCGCCATTCGTTTCCTTTCCTGAGAAATCTCCGGTATCTTACTCAACTCTCCCCTCTCCTTCCGCAAACAATCCCAGTGTCCCGCCATTTCTGCTCGCTCACTGCTCTCTCCTCACTCGCCAGTCTCATGGCTGGTTTCCTTTACTTCAATTTCTTCTTCTGGATTACCCCCTCCCCCATCCCCTTCCTGAACATCACTGCCTATCCACAGGCTGCAATTCAAGGTCACACGGGCATGTCACTAACTGTGGCCTCCCTGCCGACTTGGCCTCCTGGCAGCCCTGTCTCCCTGGGATTCAGCCTCTTTATTGTGCTTTCGCACCTGCAAAGCCCTTTGCCAAGAAGGCCTCCGCTTTGTTCATCCTTAGAGATGCTTGGTAAATATCACATAGCGAAAGCTCCCCCTGCCCTCACCCCAGACTTAGTCCAGTCTTCCCCTGTGCACCCGCGGCAACTGGACACCCCCTTGGCCAACATAAACTTGCCATGCTGCCTTCGTTGTCCCTATACACATCTTCCTCCCCTACCAGACTCTGTCCAAGCTTCTTGGGGATGCAGTCTGGGTCTTGTTCTCTCTGTCCCCAGGACACACAGGGCTGGCACAGAGCAGGCATCAGCAAAAATATTTTTTTTAGTGAGTAAATGGAAGATCATAAGTGTTGGGGAGATGCTGGGTGTGTTAAAGGGGCCGGGTTGTTGAGAGTTCATTTGAGAAGGCTTCTTGGGAGACAAAGTGAACAGGCTTTGAGGCAGGGGAGAGAGGTGATTTGGTGCAGTGGGAGGATCTCGGGGAAGCAACAGAGTGACAAACTCTGTTAATTTAACCATCATTGAACAACTTCTATTGTCAGGCCTCCTGCTGGGCACAGGGGACCTCCATCAGCACGCACGTGGCTTCCCCTGTAGCAGAGGAGGAAAACCAGCTAGGCAATGCCAATACAGAGTGCCAAGTGTCGCACGGTGAGTGCAAGGAGATGTGGCTCTGCAGAGGAGGAGCACCTCCCGGCTCAAGGGGTGTGTCAGACTTCCCAAGGAGGACCACTACCCAACCCAAGACCAGAAGGAGGGCCAAAGAAAGGGTCAAGGGGCAATAGAGAGCGGAAGCTGAGAGTTGAGCAGGGCCTCATCCTGAAGGACTTGTATACCAAATGCAGTTGGACTCTATCCTGAGGGCATTGGGCAGCCACTGATGGCTTCCAAGAAGCTGGGGAGTGACGCGATCTAGTCCTGCCGGCTGCTGCTATGCAATGCCTCAGCTCTGACCTTCTTTTCTGAGAAGGCTTCTCTGAGCCCCCTGACAGGCTGGGCCTCTCTTTATGCTCCCTCAGCAGCCTGACCACTTCTCCTCTTCTGTGCGGTGTTGTGTATCTCTGCTAGACTGAGCTCCTTGAGGGATGAGACCAGGTCTTAATCTTCTCTGTGTCCCAAGCACCAGCCACCAAATCTTGCTCGTGACTAAATGTTTGCTGAATGAAGGGAGTGTTCCCTTATTCTCTGGATTTCTATAGCCCTTCCTCTCGGGTCTACATCCTTTCATACCTGAGACCTGTGCATTATGCTGAAAATAGCTTTAATTGGGAAAGAGGATGCCCAATTCAAATCCTGGCTCCACCATTTACTGAGACAAGTTGCTTAACTATCCTGAAACCTTAGTTTCCCCATCCATAAGATGAAGTGCCATCGTGAACAGAGTCTATAAGACTCCACATGCTTGCATGAGTCTTATTTTCCTAGATAGATGTAATTTCCACAAAGGCAGGGACCAAGGGTTTTCCCCAGCACTTAGCTCAGTCTGAGCCTACAATGAGTACAGTGCTCAGTCCCGTTGGTTGGTAGACAGCAGAGTACAGAGGTAAGAACTCTGAGAATGAAGTTGTAAGTCTTGTTCTGCCACTTCCGGTGTAACCTTGAACAAGGTTCTTCTCCTCTCTGAGTCTCTTTGCCTTACCTGGCAAGTAGGAGCATTAAGCCTTACCTAGCAGACCTCACAGGACCAATGGAAGCCACAGAAGTGAAAGTGCTTTGTGAATGAAAGGGATAATATAGTAAACAATTGATCATTAATTAAAAGAAATAACTGTGTAGTAGTACAGGTGAGGCGTGTCTAGGAATTGGTAAACATATACCAGGCATCTGCTGACTGCCTCTGAGAGGCAGGGATACTGGGATTCTGCTTTTTCAGGCAACAGTAAGCTAGGCTGGAATAGAGGTCTTGCTGGGGTCAACCCTGAGGCCCAGCGTAGACCGGGAGGGAGGGGTTCCTGGGGAGGGAGGATGCAGCCAGTCCTGTGCCTCCCTCCCCTCCCAGATTTCTCTGGCTTGCATTGCTTCCTGTCTTTGGTTTTGAGGGGCTCTGGCATGAGAAGGTCTCAGGAGTCCTGATGGCTTTAGCGATGTAGCTCCTGAAACCTGTTGGAGAATGAGGCTGGCCTATGGGAGCAGTGAGCCCCACAGTGCAGCCCTCATCAGCTCCTAGTCCCAAATGCCAAGTCTGGTCCCCTCCCAGGCTCTGACATCTTGGTGGCAGGGTTTATAGGAAATGATCATGATTTTTCTTGACTCTTGCCCAGACCAGAAGGGCCTGGGGCTGTTCCAAGGGGCAGGGGGATGCAGAGTCTCAGCTTCTTCACCTCTAAAATGAATGAGGGTTAAATGAGAGAACAGACATGGAAACACCTCAGAACTTGTGTATTTCACTCAAGCGCAGGATTCCTATTTGTGAGTAGCATGTTTACACCAGCCACTGGGGCTTTCTGGTCTCAGAGAGCACTGGGGGCTCTTTCTCCAAAAGAAACTTAGTTTCACAAACAGTTTATGTGTAAGGAGTGCACACATTTAGACAGGCAGGCTGTGAAAATGGGCAGGGCCCCTGATTCCCTGCTGCAGAGAGGGGCTGGGAGGAAGGAGGGGCCCTGGCAGGGCCTGCCGTGACCTGTGGAGGCTGAAGCTGCCAACAGGGCTGGCCAGCTGAGCTCTCCCAGGCCCCACCCCACAAATCTCCTCCTGCTGAGATCTATGCCCCCAGCAGAAGCAGCACGAGACTTAGAACCAAACAGGCAGGATTAGGTTTTATTCACCTAGTATGTGACTCTGGGCCAGTATCTCCATTTCTCTGAACCTGTCTCCTCATTCATTGAATGGGGAGAACCGTAGCACCATCTTTCAGGCCATCAGGATCAGAAGAGAGAACGTAGTGAAAAGGGCTTTGTGAACTCTTGTGCTGTCCATATTCATTTCATGTTTCTTAACTCCTCCCCTGTTGGAGCTGAGCCTGTTGTTGTGGTTGGGGTCTGTCAGAACCAGGACCTGGGGGCACCTCAGCCGCAGCCCTGTCCTTCTGGGACGGTGAGCGTGGCCTGTGGGACAGAGGCACCTGAGTCTCCAGTGGGTCCCTTTTGTGCTTCCTTCCCCTCTGGTAGCCTCTCTCCCCTTGGGACCCTCCTGGGGTGAGGGGGTTACCCCTTCCCAGTGTTTTTTGTTCCTGTGTATTAAAAGTATTATTTAGTTATTATTAAAGTATTATTTAATATTCACTAAAGTTTTAGAAGTAGCTTTGTAATTTAAAAAGGGGGGTTCATCTATGACAAAGGGCTGTATGACAAAAGGCTCATCTCTTGGTTGGGGGAAGCTCCATCCTCCTGCACCGTGGGCCAAGGGGGTCTCAGGAGGGTCAACATATGGGCTGGAGGGAGGTCTGTGCTATAGGGCAAGAGGTGCAGTCAGAGACGGGCTGGAGACTATAGTTGTGCTGGTTCTCTCGCTTTGCTATTGATCTTTCCCAAGATACTCATCTTCAGCATCTTTGTCCTTTGCCCCCTGGGTCTCCTTCATCTGCCTCCTGTCTCCCTCATTCCAGCCAGTGGAATAGTGTTGGAGGGTGCAGCTCTGGGATGAGGTCTAGGAGACCAGGAGCTACCTGGTCCCTGGGAGGATCCCATAAGTAAACCTCTTATGGGACTCTTTGACCTTGGGAACCCCTTGCCCCTCTCCCCTGGGCCCCAGGTCAGTGCACCAGTTTCTGTCTGATTGACAACCAGAGCCGCTCCCAGATGAGTGAATTTTCCTGGAAGGATGTTACCAGTGCCTTGTCCCTGGCCAACTTGATCCTGGGGCTTTTCTCCATCTTCTGCAGCTTCTGCAAGTAGGTCTTGGGCCCAGCAAGCTCTTAGCCAAGAGCTGGAGCCAATGGCATGAGGGAAGGCGGGGGGATTCTAGAGAGCTGGGCACTGAGGCATAGGGATCAACTGGGGACAGCAGAAAGTACAGTGGTTGGGAGTCAAGGGGCCAAGATCCTAGCCTCAGACCTTGGCTAGGTCACATCTCTGAGCCTTCATTTCTCCGTCTTTAAAACAAGGAGTTTGTGCTATGATCTCTAGTTCCTTCCAGTTAAGGCGTATAGAATCATTTTTATGAGAAAATCAAGAGATTCTATTCTGATAGTCTTTACCCAATCCTTAGGTAGGCAGGCTACTATTCAAATTTTTTCATTCTTAAATTAGAACATATGGTCTGGTAGAATATTTGAAATTAGCACTGTTCTAGAAAATCTGAGACATATATATGGGCCCCCCAAAAGTTGTAAACAAATTATATTTCTATAAATTGGATCATATTTCAGTGCTTTGGCAAATCAGCTCTTTAAACATAAATCACTTATAATGCAAATAACATCCTCCTAATCTATTTGATTCTCTATCACCCTCAGCAAGTGACTTCTCTGGATCTGTTTCTCAGCCATAAAATAAGATCATTTTACCTGATGATGTTTAAGTTCACTTCCAGTTTGAAAATTTTATGATTCTCTAAGTCTGGGTTTTTGGCATTTCATAAGTGGAGCGTACTTGCAAGCAGAAAATCTCTATTCTTAGTTTTAGCCTAATCTTCCAGATGTGTAGTTCCCTCTAGACACATAGGTATGGGTCTAAACAAAGGAAATAATGAGGTTGTTTGGGGACAGCTGAGGTCTGGGGTGAGGCTCTCTGTTTGCTTCTCCTGAGCCACCCAGGCGTTGCAATCAGGGTGTAGATTTGGGAATGGCCTTCTAGGGGAGCTTGGCCTGAGACTAGTGGCTACTCTCAGAGGAGTCTGAGAGCATGTGCTGGACAGAAGTATAGAATCCTCGAATGCAGAGTCTAAAAGAGATCTTGAAAATCATTTAGAGCATCAAAATACATGAGAGAAAAACACATAGAACTTCAAGGAGAAACTGACAAATCCACTATCATAGGTGGAGAGTTCAACAGCCCTCTATCAGTAATTGACAGATCCAGCAGGCAGAAAATCAGTAAGGATATGGTTGAACTGAACAGCACTATAAGTCAACTGGATCTCATTGATATTTATAGAATACTCCAGCAACAGTAGAATACACATTCTTCTCAAGCTCACCAAGATAGATCACATTCCAGGCTATAAGACACTCCTCAACAAACTTAAAAGAATAGAAATCATACAAAGTATGCTTTCAGACCACAGGGAATTAAACTAGAAATCAATAACAGAAAGATAACTAGAAAATTCTGAAATATGTGGAGGTTAAACAACACACTTCTAAATAATACAAGGATGAAAGAAGTCATCTCAAGAGAAATTAAAAATATTTTGAACTAAGGGAAAATGAAAATACAACTTATCAAAGTTTATGAGATGCTGTGAAAACAGTACTTAGAGGGAAATTTATAGCACTGAATACATATTTTAGAAAAGAAATCTCCTCTGTGAAAGACAACATCAAGAGAATTAGAAGACAAGCTACAGACTGGGAGAATATATTTGCAAAAGATACATCTGATAAAGGACTATAATTCACAATATATGAGGCTTTAAACTCAACAATAAGAACAAACAACCGAATTAAAAAATCGGCCAAAGACTTTAACAGACATCTCACCAAAGAAGATACACAGATGGCAAATAAGCATATGAAAAGATGCTCAACATCATATGTCATCAGGGAAATACAAATTAAAATAATAATGAGATCTCACTACACACCTATTAGAATGGCCAGAATCCAGAACAATGACGACAAAAATCGATGTTGAGATTGTGGAGCAGCAGGAACTCTCATTCATTGCTGGTGGGGATGCGAAATGGTCCAGCCACTTTGGAAGACAGTTTGGTAGTTTCTTACAAAACTGAACATACTCTTACCGTATGATTCAGCAGTCATACTGCTTGGTACTTATCCAAGTGAATTGAAAACTATGTCCACACAAAAACCTGCACACAGATGTTTATAGAAGCTTTATTCATAATTTCCAAAACTGGGAAGCAACCAAGATGTCCCTTAGTAGGTGAATGGATAAATGAACTGTGGTACACACAGACAGTGGGATATTTTTCAGTGCTAAAAAGAAATGAGCTATTAAGCCACGAGAAGACATAGAGGAACCCTAAAAGCATATTACCAAGTGAAAGACACCAATCTGAAAAGGCTACGTACTGTATGATTCCAACTACATGACATTATGGAAAAGGAAAAAACATGGAGACAATAAAAAGATCAGTGATTGCCAGGGGAGGGTGGGAGAAATGAATAGGCATAGCACAGAGGATTTCTAGGACAGTGAAAATACTCTGTATGATATTATAGTGATGGACGTATGTCACGGTAAATTTGTCCAAGCTCATAGAATATACAAGAGTGAACTCTAAGGTAAACAATAGACTTTCAGTGATTATGATGTTTCAGTGCAGGTTCATCCTTGATATGTACAAAGAACCAGAATGTACCACTCTGGTGAGTGATGTTGATAATGAAGGAGGTTATGCATATATGAGGGCAGGGGGTATTTGTGAAATCTCTGTACCTTCCTCTCAATTTTGTTGTAAACCTAAAACTTCTCTAAAAAAATAAAGTCTTAGAGATAATTGAAAAGAAGGAAGATCTAAAATCAATAATGTAAGCTTCCACAATAGGAAACTAGAAAAAGAAGAGCAAATTAAATCCAAAGTAAGCAGAAGAAAAATAATAAAAATTATTAATTTTGACATTAATTAGCCATTAATGAAATTGAAAACAAGAAATCAGTAGGGAAAGTCAATGAAACCAAAAGCTGGTTCTTTGAAAAGATCAATAAAATTGATAAGCCTCTAGCCAGGCTAACCAAGAAAGAAGAGAAGACACAAATTACTGGTATCAGAAATGAAAGAGGGGACATCTCTACTGACCCCACGGGCATTGAACATATAATAAAGGACTATTGTGAACAACTCTATGCCCACAAATCTGGTAACCTAAATGAAATGGACCAAGCTTTAAAGACATAAGCTACCAAAACTCACACTAGGAGAAATAGATAATCTTCAGAGGCCTATAACTATTAAAGAAATCATTTGGCACAAATGCCTTATTTTACAGATGGAGGAACAGAGGCCTAGAGAAGAGGGAGTGATTTAGCTGAGAATTCACAGTGAGACAGTTGCAGGGCCTGGGCTAGAATATAAGACCCCCATGCCATCAAATATGCCTGTAATTTAGAGTTGGATGGGACCTTACTGATTACCTAGGGGGTTCAGGGCACTCCTTTAAAACTGTGGGTTCAGAGTATGGAAGGGATGTAGGTATGTGTGAGGGAGGGTGTGTGCATGTGTGTGTGTGTGTGTGTGTGGTGTGTAAAGCAGTATATATCAAAATGGACGTGAACATGGGGAACATGCAGGGGTCTGTGAATGGGTGCAAGTGTAGGAACTGTATTGGTGTCTTGGGGGTGTGTGGAGTGCTTGTCCAGTGGAGACTATGAAAGAGCTGCCCTGTTTGGACCTGCTGGCCTGTACTTTAGGAAGTCCCACTGTGCCTCCTGGATGCTTCTGATGAGCTTCCTGTTAGACATGGCGGTCAGGGCAATGACCAGACGCCTCAACATCTGCTCCAAGTTGGGTGAGTCCAGGCCTCAGACTACTTCTCCTTGACCCCAGAAGCACCCAGCTCAGGTCCCCTCCTCCATCCTCTAACACCCAGTGGGTTTTCGTCAGTCACCACTCCTGTTCACATCTCTCCGAGTATAGCAGAAGGAGCCCCAGAGCGGGAGTTTGGGAGCCCCACGGTCTGGATCTAGCTCTTCTGCTGGCTCATTTATTGATCTTTGGCCATCCTTGTCCTGGCTTTCAGTTTCCTTATCTGCCCTGCCTCCCTGTTCAGGGCTAATCCAGGAATTGGGAGTGGGAGTGGTGGCTGCAGTGGGGGGAAAAGAAAAATTACCCCAAGCAGAGCAGCTGTTTAAAATACAATAAAATATTTCTATGTAAGATTTTGCTTGAAAAAAGGGTTCCATAGCTTATCAATTTGTATCCCATTGTAGTCCAACCCTTGCCTGTTAAAGGATGGGAAACTAAGACCTGGACAGGGACGGACTTGCCTAGGGCCACATGGTCAGTCTGAGGCAGAGCCAGGAGGGGACCCCAGACTGCCCCGGGGGGAGCAGCTGTTGCTCTCTGGGACCTCCGGACCCTGCTTGTCACCATTCCAGCTCTCCCACCAGAGCGGACTAAGGTACAAGACGTGTGAGTCTCAGTTCTTCTAACCTTGGCCTTCTGGAGCAGGAGCTGAGCTGAATGACTTTGCTGTCTTCACCACCTTTGGCCTGGCGTCAGCCCTGCTCCTAGGCGTGAATGGGGCTCTGAACGGGTTCCTGGCCATCATCTATGTGTTAGCTGCTTCTTTCCGCCTGTGTTTTTATTCAAGTGGTGAGTGGAACCCAGGTTGCCTCATGGCTCAGGGAATAGAACCACGGAGGGGGAGGAGCTTGGATGCCAGAAGCCTGGGGTGCAGTAAGTGCCTCCTCTCCTTCCCTTAATGGGTTCCTCCTCCTGCCTTCTCCCTGCCCCAGGCCCTCTGGAGGCTGCAGGCTGCATTGGCAGAGCCTTTCTCTGGGAGGCAGGGGTCCTCGGTTTGGACCAACTGTGCCTTTTTCTCGCTGTGTCACCTTTGGATGGAGCACATGGATTCACAGACTCTAGAACTAGAGGTCATACTCCAGTTTCCCAAAACAGATGGAGAAACTGAGCTCTGACAAGGGCAATTCCCTTGCTGAAATTCACAACACAAGGGAGTGCAGACGCAGAGGAGAACAACTCAGAGGACCCTTCTCCAGAGGCTTCCTGGGCCCGGGGCACATGCCTGGTCCTAGCTGCCTGCTTTACCCTGGGGATCCAGTGCACAACCCACACATCGCCTCTGTGAATAACTGAATGCTTTACAACCTGCCACTGCCCTGGGATTAAGGGGGTTTGGAGCGTGGGGTGGGGAAGACCTAAAGTCCTCGTGTTTTCTTTCCCTAGCAGGCATTCCCTTCACATACAAAGGTCTACCCTGCCCCTACGCTTCCTGTGTCTTGGCCTCCACCTCCCTTCTGACCAAAGGCAACACGTTCATTCTCTCTTGCATGGCCTCACTCATGATCCTCTTCATGATGGACCGAAGTTACTACCCACACGACGAAATCCTGGAGTCTCAGAAATGGAAAAAAATGGTTTATCTGGCAGGTGAGTGAAAATACTGCTCTCAAATGTCACTAGATGTCGTGTATTATTACTACTGCTCATGGCCCCTCTGTACCTCACCCAGCATCCCCCAGCTCCCTTACCCGGCGTTATTTTTCTCCACAGAATTTATCATCATCTGACATACATTTCCTGGTTTGTTGTCTGTACACACTAAACCTGCCCCCAGTAGAGGACTGTCTTATTCATGCTGTAATCTCCAGTATCTCGGATAGCGCCAGTCACATAGCAGATGCTCAATAAATATTTGTTGAACGTTCTTGAGTTCAATGGGAATTTAGGGAATTCCTGCCATATGCTAGGTACTGGGAATCAAATTGGTAAACTAGACAAACACCTCCTGCCTCAGGATTTACCGTCTGATGGGGGAGACAGACACCAAACAAATAATGGCAGAAATAACTAGAAATGTATAGTTTTGATGTGCTGTGAAGTACAGGGTGCTCTGAGAGGGTGTCAGAGGGTGGCCTAATTTAGACCGGGATGACTTGAAGAGTGGGAAAAGGTCCTTAAGGTAAATGAAAGCTGGGTGAAGATGGTCAAAAGGTAAAAACTCCACTTATAAATAAGTCCTGGGGATGTAAGGTACAGTATGGTGACTATGGTGAATGATACTGTATTGGATATTTGAAAGCTGCTAAAAGAGCAGATCTTAAAAGTTCTCATCACAAGAAAAAAAATCGTAACTATGTGAGATGGATGTTAGCTAAACTTGTGGTATCGTGTTGTAATATATACATATATCAAATCATTATGTTGTACACCTTGGACTAATACCAGTGTATTTTATGTCAATTACATCAATAAAACTGGAAAAAATTTGATAAATGAAACCAAGCGGTGGGTAGGAGAGGTGGTTCCGAAGAGGAAACAGTCTTTTGTGAAGGCTTTGAGGCAAGAAGGTGCTGGATGCCACAGTGCAGCAGTGTGGCTGGAACTTGCTGAGGGGGCTAGTGACACCAACCGAGGCTGGTGGGCACACTGGGCAGGATTCGGGATTTCATCCTAAAGGCAAATGAGAAGCCTCTGAAGGGATTTCTGGGCGACAGTTTTAAGTGAGCCCTTTGACTGTAATGTAGAGAATAGATTATAGGAGACTGAGAAATGGAGGAATGACTTTTTGTCAGATGACAGGTGATGGTGGTGGTGGACATGAAGAGCTTTGAGATACATGTTGGAAATAAAATGAATATTGAGGAAGCAGGTTTTGGGCTAAAGCAATTGAGCGATGGGTTCCAGGCCATGAGGTCCTGTCACACCTGGTCCTGGTCTTGTAAACAAGATGAACGTCTGTGGGGATGCTCAGCTTCTTCCTTTCTTCCCTCATTGTGGGTCCACTGTGGTTTGTAGGGCCCCAGGTTCCAGCCTGACCTTCCCCTTTAGGTTCACACCTTTTCTTCTGCAGCATCAGCACCAACAACCCTGTCCAAGTTCTAGGCGCTGGCTCCCTCTGTGCCCCAGACGGCGAAGGCAGAATGGAGGTAAGAGGAGTCTTGGTTTAGAACCAAACAGACCTGAGTTCGAGTTCGAACTCAGCACACACTAGTTGCATCGAGTTGGGTTAATTGCTTCACTGTTTTGAGCTCAGTCTTCATCTATAAAATGAAGCCAATAATCCCTTGCAGGACTCTTGAGATTAAATGAGATAATGGAGATAAATCCTCTGGCACAGGTGTCCTGTAAATGGAAATTTCCAGCCCCCTTCTTCCCTCCACCTGCCTTCTTCTATCTCATGGCAACAGTGTTTCCCACAATGTTCTTTGTGCCTGTAGACACCACTGATCCCCTCTTCTCAAAATAAACCATGCACCTGCCCTTAGCCTTCCTTGGATTGCCTTTGCTGTATGAGTAAAGCAGGAAACTGCACCTCACAGACTTTTGGCACTGGTTAATGCCAGAGCCCTTCTGGACAGACTTCAAAATGGCGGCTGTGGACAGTCCTCTTCCCCGGAGCGCAGCCAATCACCTTTCTAGACTGAGGTTCCTCCCCTTCCACAGAGCTTTGTGCATCTGAGAAACTGGCCTATGGCTCCTGAGACCTTATGTCACGTATTTTCCAGGACAACTCTGATTTAAAATATTGTCTCATTGCCTCAACAGACCAATGACTGTTCTTGAACTGCAGTCTTCCAAAGTTCCAGTACACCTCTGTAACTGCTTCTTACCCCAGAGGTGTCTTCTGTCAGGTCGTATGTTCTGATTTCTCTGGAGGAACACTTGGTGGTTACACCCGTGGAAATGCCATTGGCCCATACTCTCCCACCCTCCTTTGAGCTCTCTGAGGCTGTGTAAGTGTCTAGTTTTGAAGAGGCCGGCAGACATGGGTTTGAATCAGGACCTTGTGCAGGTTACATCCTTCTGTTTCCTTATCTGAAAAATAGGCTTAATTCTAAATCACAGGATAATTGTGAAATGTAAGTGATATAATTTTTGTAACATACCTAGCAGAATGTCTAGTGCAAAGTAGATATTCCACAAATGTTGGTGCCCTT
Source organism: Equus quagga (assembly GCF_021613505.1). Classification (NCBI taxonomy): domain Eukaryota; kingdom Metazoa; phylum Chordata; class Mammalia; order Perissodactyla; family Equidae; genus Equus; species Equus quagga. The sequence goes on along the minus strand of NC_060271.1, from coordinate 15,683,682 downwards.
TTGCCTTTTGGTGGTGAATCTGAGATTCGAATTGTGTTGGGGGTCCCCCAGACCACCTCCAGGTTCCACAGTTCTCTAGGAGCGCTCACAGGACTCTGCATAGAATTGTACTCAGGGCTAAGATTTATTACAGCAAAAGGATACAGAGCAAAATCAGCAGAGGGAAGGTGAAAAGGGTGAAGTGTGGAGAGGCCAGGCACCAACTTCCAAGAGTCCTCTCCCAGTAGAGTCACACAGGACACATTTAATTCATCCAGCACTGAACTGTGACGACAAATGTGAAGTTTTGTCTACCCAGAAGTTCTTTAGAGACTCACTGCTCAAAGGTTTTGTAGGAACTAGCCACATAGGCACCCTCTGCCTAGCCAATATCCCATACCAAAACCCCATGCTTCGATGGAAAGAAATCACTGTTCCATATAAACTATCTTGCTTGTACAGTCTGAGCACAGTGGCCACTCTTACGGTTAGGGAACTGTTTACTATTCAAGTTTCCAGACACCAGCCAAGGGCCAACCTTGCAAGCAAGGTCTCAGGCCTGCTATGTTAACTCTTTTCTGCATACATATAATATTGCATTGGCCACTATCACATGTTAAACTTGAAACAATTAAGAACATATATATTTTTTTTCCTAACAAGGCATCTGGGCAGCTCATATTTGTTTTTGGCTAAGATTGATTTCTGATCTGAATTTGACAAAATGGAACCTGAGATTGCATTAGATTCTAATTGTCTAGTTACATATAGACAAAACTTCTTAAAGGCAGGGCTCATGTCTCATTGGTTTTTGTTTCTTAGGCACTATGAATAAAAAGTGAAGGATGGAAGGATGGAGATGAGAGAGTAGAGGGTGGAAAATACACATAGAGCTTCATAAACATTGAGCGTTTGCCTTTTTTCTTCTTCCAGGTGTCATCATGCTATTTTTGTCTCCATTCTCGCTAACCGCTTTTTACTGCCTGATGTGGTCGCTGTCCTACATCTTCTTTCCAGAAGTTATGTGGGGCAAGGCAGAGTGTCTTAGGCTACAGCACGGAGGAAACTAAACAGCTCTACCAACTGCCACTGGCCTCTGTGGGGTTTGTGCCAGCGTGCCGGGCCAAGCCTGCCTTATCCTCACTAAATCTTTCCTTGTCCCTGCATTGTGCGTGTGCAAGATACATGTTGCCTTGAACCAGAGCAGCCCACAGTGGGGCCAGCGGCCTTCACTTCTGCCTCTTTATTCAGGGCTCTGAATCCCTTGGGGATAACAGTTGCCTATGTCACATAGAACAGAATTTTTTCTTAAGCTAAACTTGGGCCAGGTTTGAGTTCCAGCTTTGTTTTTAGCTGAGTGACCTTGTGTACTGTGGTTAACCTCTAGGAAAGGAGTGAAACCATTTGGTATTGGTATGGCCTCCACTCCAGTGGTGGGGTGGTGCTCACTAAAGCATTTCTTTTTTTTTTTTTTCCTTCTTCTTGTTCTTCTCCCCAAAACCCCGCAGTACATAGTTGTATATTCTAGTTGTAGGCCCTTCTGGTTGTGCTATGTGGGACGCTGCCTCAGCATGGCCTGATGAGCGGTGCCATGTCCACGCCCGGGATCCCAGCCAGCGAAACCCTGGGCCGCTCAAGCAGAGGGCGCGAACTCAACCACTCGGCCACGGAGCTGGCCCCTAACGCATTTCTTAAACTCGCAGTGTCTGGCTCTGTAGATCAGAGCAATCACAGGACAATCATGTTGCCCAACTTGAATGTGTGTGGGATTTTGTAACTTAAAATTCTATGTTTCAACAATGAAAGCGTCTGCCTTTTGCTTTGTTTAGAGATTAGACATATTGGCAGCTTGAGGACATCATTTGGTTTCCAGGATCTGTTGAGTGGTTTTTCCCTAAGCCCTAAAATACTAAACTCTAGATATTAAACACTACTTCATATTCTAAAATCCAGATCAAATAAAAATAAACAATATTGCTTTCAGGTCCACTGAAAGCAACACCCCCCAGCACTGCCTCTGGACTTTCTCCCTCCAGATGTTTCACCAAAGGACTGTTGGCTAGTTCCGCCCCTTCCTCAACCAGGGCACCAGAGCCCCTTTCACCTCAGGTCTAACTTCTTGAAGTTTGCAGCACAGTACATGTGGCAAATATGCATTAAATCTAAAATTAGGTTTTAAAAATAGAAATCCAAAGAAGTTCATATGACTATGATTTGGTTTTAAAGGAACAGCTAGCTCCCGCCTCTTCCCCACTGCCCTCTATTCATATCTCAGCTGTATCACGGATGTTTTTTACTAGTTAGATGAACGTCTGTGTCCCACTACATTTTAAGTTCCTTCAGTTTTATGTTTTTGTATTTCTGCTGCCTGCCACAGTGCCTGGTGCTCAAAAATGTTTACTTTGGAGATGAATTGAATTAAACACGACACATAAAATAACTAGAATAGTGAATGATGTGTAAAAGGGGTTAAGTAAATGTTAGATCTCTCCTTCTCTCCCCTCTAGCCTTCCTCCCTTTCTGTTAGATAACTTTCCATTTAAAATAACAGTAACAATAATAGTTAACATATATTTAGCCCTTCTTCTGTGCCAGGAACTGATCCTTGCACTTTACTATTCCACTTAATCCTGCACACAACCCAACGAGGGAAGCGACCACAGGCTTAAGCCAGAAGTTCTGAAAGTGTTTCTGACACCTTTTCAGGGCTAAAACTATCTTCTTAATAATCCTAAAACCGGGACTGAAATGTCGCTATTGACATTTTGCTAATGGTGCAAAGCAACTGTGGGTAAAGCTGCTGGGACCTTGGTGCGAATCCAGGCAGCGGCACTAAATGGTACTGGTTGTCTCGAGGAAAAACATTGGTTTGAGTCTGAACTGAACTAGCTGCTTTTCTTATGAAACACCAAAGGATGACTGACAAACTAGGGTTTTTCAGACGTGGTTTTCTTGAAATATGAACTGGGTGAGACTGTCTCTTCAAGAAAAAACAGTTCTTGTTGCCAAGGATAAAATTTGAGCATTTAAGAGAGCATTAGAATTTTGGAAACTTGTATCCACTACCTTGACACTGACAGTTTTCCAATACTCAAAGACAGTTCTTTTTTGAAGAAGAAGAAGATTAGCCCCCAGCTAACATCCATGCCCATCTTTCTCTACTTTATATGTGGAACGCCACCACAGCATGGCTTGAGAAGTGGTGCATAGGTCTGCGCCCAGGATCCGAACTGATGAACCCTGGGCCGCTGAAGCAGATTGCATGAACTTAACTGCTACACCACTGGGCTGGTCCTTACTCAAAGACATTTCTTTTTTTTTTTAAAGATTTTATTTTTCCTTTTTCTCCCAAGGCTCACTGGTACATAGTTGTGTATTTTTAGTTGTGGGTCCTTCTAGTTGTGGCATGTGGGACGCCACCTCAGCGTGGCTTGATGAGCGGTGCCACGTCTGTGCCTGGGATTCAAACTGGCAAAACCCTGGGCCGCTGAAGCAGAGTGTGCAAACCTAATCACTTGGCCACAGGGCTGGCCCCTCAAAGACATTTCTGATGTGATCAGTGGGGATATTAATGAATATGTTTTTGTTTGTTTTTTGGTGAGGAAGATTGGCCCTGAGCTAACATTTATTGCCAATCTTCCACCTTTTGTTTGAGGAAGATTGTTGCTAACATCTGTGGCAGTCCTCCTCTATTTTGTATGTGGGAAGCTGCCACAGCATGGTTTGATGAGTGATATGTAGGTCTGTGCCTGGGATCTGAAACTGTGAACCCCAGGCCGCTGAAACGGAGTGCATGAACTTAACCACTATACCACTGGGCCAGCCCCATTATTAATTTTTTGATGCAAGCCTTCAAAAACATCTTCTCTTACCTCTGATAAACTGGGAATGGATCACATCAGGGCTGAGGCATTTCATGCAAGTAAGCAGAAACGATGTGTTCTAGTTTTCATTGATTATGCTTCTAAGAGCCTTAGCATTTGTGCTGTTCCAACTATGGATACAAAGGCCTCTGGAGCCCTTACCTTGGCATTTCTCAGGTAGGAGATAAACCATTTCGTTCTTTAAAATGTGAATAAAAAGATGATCCATTCCTGTCTTGGTTCAGGTATCCTCTCATTTCCCAAACTTTTTTTTTTTTTTTTTACCACAACCCACAGTAAGAAAAAACTTTGACCTCAAATGCAGTATACACATTCGTAAGTGTATATAAACCTGAAACAAAAGCTTCATGAGACAATATACTTACCACATGTGATATTTTTTAATCTATTCTATTATTTCATTTAAAAGAAAAGCTGGCCACAATTTATTAAACTGATTTTACAAACGCTTACAGTTTGAAAAACTGCAACACTAGAACACCTCTCTAGAACAGAGTGTGTCCAGGGCTGATACACGTTAATACAAGCAGTTCCCAGCTAAGGATCAGAATCTTTCCAGCCAACACTCATGAAATACTTGGTTCTGTGAAATCTGAAACATTTCTCATGAAACAAGGTGTCTGGGAAGGGAAGTAACATTTACTGAGTATCTATTACACACATTACCTTATTTATTTCTCAACCAGTGATCCTGAGAGGAAGAAAATACTATTCCATTACATAGATGGGAAAAGTGAGGCTTGGAGAAGTTAGTAACTTATCCAGCATAGAATTGGTGCTTGAGGAGCTGGCCCTGTGGCCTAGTGGTTAAGTTCCGCGTGCTCTGCTTCAGTGGCCTAGGTTCAGTTCTGGGTGCAGACCTACACCACTCATCAGTGGCCATGTTGTTGCAGCGACTCACATACAAAATAGAGGAAGACTGGCAACAGATGTTAGCTCAGGGCGAATCTTCCTCAGCAAAAAAAAGAAAAAAAGAATTGGTAGTTGACCCCAGGTCATTTGTCTCCAAAAATTGTGCTCTTTCTAATACACGACAGCATTTCCTTAGGTTTATGACAACAGCTCACCCCAAACCCCTACTCCTCCAAAAAACAAAACCAAAAAATTTCCATTCACTCAAATTCAGCAGGATACCACAGAACTGAATTACCATTTGTGGGGATAATTTATGTAGAGATTATCCTTATTTTTGGGCTCTCCCCAAAACACATTCCCCTGCAGTGGTAGCAAGTTTCTTACACCCCATTAACGCCCCAGTTTACTCCTAAAACAAGCCACAGCAATGGGAACAGAATTCTCAGCGACTTCAGAGGCAGCAGGGAGACAAAGAGGAGCGGGGGACCACTTAAGACGTCCCAGCACCGGCTGGGAAAACGCAGGCATTTCCAGTGCGGAGAGTGAAGGAGGTGGCAGCGTTTGGCTCTTTTGCTATAACTGATGATCTGCCTCATCTCCACACATATTCCGCTTCATGACATCCTTCTTCCCCCTACTCCGGAGGAATAGCTGGAAATGAAACATCCTGAGAGAACAGCCTCTCCTTTTGCGCAGCATTAACATAATGCCAGCACTAGAACTGAGGTATGAGCCACCATTCCTGACGCCAACGTCTGCTGCAGAAACAACTTTACATTTCCACACCCAAGATGGCGGGCGCATGGGTCCAGCCTGAATATTCCCATCATCAACCCATTTCTAGGCCTGGTAAAGTAGCCCCCAAAATGAAAAACCCAAAGCACCTGCACCCCTCTCCCTGTTGGTGCACGCCTGCCGCTGGCTGTCTACATGCGCAAAGGGAGAAGGGTCCCAGCTTCCAGCCCCAACCCTGAGCAGCGGTTCACCTGGGAGTAAAGGGTCGCGTATTTATACCTGTGTGGCCAAAATCTTAGGGTCTGTGAGGTCTCCAGGAAGAATGAGAACTGGAAGCAGTCACGGTCTTTCTCTCCTCTCCTGTCCACTCCCCTCCCGAGGGAGAAAGGGTGCCCTCTGCTCACCTCAACTCTTCTTACCCCGTACAGTCTTTTTGAGGGCACTTTCTACGGCTAGGCACCCCCAAACTAACGTATGAGCAAATGAACATTTTATTAGAATTTTATTTGTATTTTTGGAGAAGATTTAGTTTCACAAGAAACACTGATTTTTCTCAAACAATAGAAAAAGGTTAAAAAAAAAAACACAAGGATCTATTGTCTTAGAAGAATAAAACAAGTCTCTTCAGCAAGCATTGGGCCAATTCAGACTGGAGAAACCAGTGAGGCAGAAGTGACATAGGCAGTTCAGATGGATCCAGTTTTAGGAATAACACAAATGTCTTCTTGCCTAGTTCTGTAAGGCTCCAAATGGGCCATCTCAGCTTAAAACTGGTAAGAGGCTCACAAACGAAGCCTCCAGGGCCCCATCTCGGTGGACGCAGGGGCGGCTCACTCTCCGGGAGGCTGCATCTGCTTGCAGAACTCATCGAACTGCTGCTGCTCCAGCTCTGTCATGACTCTGTTGAGAGCATAGATCTGACGGGCGGAAAAAGAGAGGTCAGCAATGGACGCGGCTGCTCGGCATACCTTCAGACACAACAGGCCGGGTCATTTGAAAATCCCAGAACCGCATCAGTAATGCAGGCACAGTGATAAGCGAACAGCAGAGGTGGAGATGAATTCTATTTGGGGAATCATGAAAGAAGAAGGGAGGCAGGTGGCTTGCTCTGACTTTAAAGGATCAGCAGGATTCGAACAGGTAGAGATTGGGGAAGGGACATGATAGGTGCGGGGGGCGGGGATTATGATTAAATAAATATAATGGAAAAGTATAAGATTAGTTCTGGAAACTTCAAGTATGCTTATATACTATGAAGGCTATTACAGAGTGGGAGTTGGGGAGCTGGAGAAACCCAGGAAAGTATGTTGGGGTCATAGATAGCTGCTATGCCAAGGAATCTGGACTTATCAGTCCAGCTCTGGAGAGCCAGCAAAGGCAAGTGGGCAGGGGAGCAACCTGATTCCATCGGTGCTCTGGGAAAGAGAACTGGAGACTGTGTGCGGGGCGGAGTGAGGGGAGGAGAGGTCACAGGCCGCTCAGGAGGCATCTCTGACAGCAGTCCAGGAAGGAGGGGAGGGGAAGGTGACCTAGGCAGGCAGTGGGGGTGGAAAGAAACCGCAAAATGCACTGAGGTGAAAGGCAGGGTACCCACCTTGTTCCTCAGCTTGCAGCCCTCCATCAATCCACTAAGAACAGAAACATCATAAAACTTCCCAATTTGTGGAAGAGAAAAACAAAGGGGTATGTTTATGTGTAGGGGATATAACTTGATTAATTAAAAAGAAGACAAGGGGGGAACACAGAAACTGAGAAGTGAGACAAATGGGCAGTGCAAAATAAGAGCAGAAATTAATGAAAAAGCAACCAAATGTACAATAGAGAGGATCACCATAACTGTGAGACAGATCTTGGAAAACACTGAAGAAAACCCTGCAAACCTCTGGCGTGACCGATCAGCTCAAAGGGAGTGGACACAAGAAAACATGATTAGAATTAAAAGAAAACATAATTACTGGTACCATGGAGATTAAAACAAAACATGCACTTTGTGTCAATAAGTTTGAAAACTTAAATTCCTAGAAAAAGTAAAAGGATAAAAACTGACTAGGATAAATAGAAAACTTGAATGATCCTATAATGGTTTTTTTTCCAAATATTTTTTTTATTGTGGTGAGATCCTATCATCTTTAAGGAAAATGAAATTCCACAGTGATGAAAATAGTTACAAACACCACCACAGGTGATTCTCAAAAAGCATCATACTGACAGTTAAAATGGTTAAGTTTTATGTTATGTATATGTTACCACAGTAAAAACAAATAAATAAATTAGAATGGTTAAACAAAAGATGCTGAGTGAAGAGAGCCAGTCACAAAATATAGTAACATATATAAAGTTCAGAACCCCCCAGATTTAGACAATATATTGTTATGCTACAAAATATTATTTAGGGGTAGACAGAGAAGTAGTAAATTAATACAGAACAGCAAGGGAGTGATTAGAGTAAAATTAAGGAACGAGGCCGCTGCTAGTGGGAAGGCCTGGGGACGTGCCGAGGGGGCCCGAGGGGCTCTAAGTTGTGGGTTGCGTTCTATTTCTCTAGTTGGGTGTTAGGTACAAGGGTGTGTTTTATTCATATTCTCTAAGCTGCACACACACATTATACGTATACTTTTAACACATATATGTTTTTTAAAAATCCTCATCCGTGCTTTAATGAGCATTTGTAATCTGCACATTACTGTGCTGAGACTGAGAGGACATTAAATAGCTTCTTGGAGACCCCTAGATCAAGGAGGCAGACTGGTGGGAGAAAGGGGAAAATCAAAGAAAAAAGAAACTTAACATGGGTCAGGGGGTCCGAGCCAAGGAATGACAGACTTTCAGGAAGAAAAGGGCCCCCAATAGTGTCAAATGCTGCTTCAACTGCCAAATGTACCTTCTGCTCCCCTTCACCCCTCACATCTCTCCTTCACATGGAACTTTCTGGAATGTGGCATCTTTGCAGAACTGAATGGGAACTGTGCCTCTTCCTCCCCCGAAGGGGTCTTGTCACATTCCTGTGTTAGGAGACTGAATTCCAGGCAATGCACATAAAGAACGCAGCAAGGCAGCTGTAAGGCGGGCGCAAAAAGCAGGAGGCTAAGGTCAGAAGATCTTAGCTCGCAGTCCTGCCTGCAATCTCGCATTAACGACGGATTCTGGTCACATCGCTTCACTTCAAAGTGGGGATAATACCTTCTCCCTCACAGAGGTATTTCATCTATCCCCACCTTATTCCAGGAAGGATTTACAAAGGTGAAAATGGGAGTAACAATAATACCTGTGTAACAATAACGAGCCCTGGGGTAAGGATACATGTGGCCGTGCATGTCAGGTTGGCCCTGTGCCCGGCACATCTGAAGTGCTCAACAAGGGCTAGAGTGCAACTCCAATATTACATTTCAGCCAGTCAACATAAGCATTGTCAGTTGTTCAATTTAGAGTCCACACAACAAACACAAACCGACCACATGAAGCACAGATGCCTACTAACAATCGAGGCCCGTACTGAGCGCTTTCTCAGTGCCAGGCTGTGCTAAGTGCGCGACATGTAGCATTTCTGTTCCTGACAACAATCCTGTGAGGCAGAGATTGCCATCCTCATTTCACCAAGGAGGAATCGAGGAACAGCAGTTCAGAGAGGTTAAGCATCTTGTCCAAGGTCACAGGGGAAGAAGTGGGGTTTACGGAGGAGCTGGGACTTGAAATCAGACAAGTAAATCTGACCTGTGGAACCTCATGGGAAGGGCGTCAATAAGGACACGAACGACGTCCTGAACAACACCTGTCCCCATAGCGTGCACAAAGGAGTGTCCTAGGGCTGCTTCTTACAGTGGCCCTCAAATGTTCGCCAAAGGGCCCTGCAGTAAAACCATCTGGGGGCAGGATCCAGCAGGGGCGGGGAGGTGAAGGAGAGGGGAGGACAATTTGTTGGAATCCAGGTCCACAGCTTCAGACGGTCTGTCTTAATCCAAAGGGAGATTTCAGTTTACAGATTAACTGCAAACACACTATTACATTTACTTACCATGTTTACTCTCTGCCTCCCCCACCCAGTGCAGCTCCAGAAGGCAAAGATTCTTCCCTGCCTGTGCAGTCATGGGTCTCAAGTTCCCACAACAGTGCCTGGCACACAGGAGCCGCTCAATATTTGTTTAATGAACGGATCAAATTAACAAAAATTTAAAATCTGCCACTAGCAAGTGTTGCAAAGGAAGTGAGGAATGAGAATTCTCTTCCACTGCTAATGGGGGTGCAAACTCGGACAATTTCTTTGAGAGCAATTTGGCAATGTTTAGTAAAACTGAAATGTACCCAGTATCTCTACTTGTAGTTACATAAGCCCTAAGAAATTCTAGCACAGGTGCCAAAGGAGACACCTAAAGGTTTTTCATTAAAGCAATGTTTGCAAAAGCAAAAAAACTACAAATAATGCAAATGTCCATCACTGGAGGAACACGTTAATACACTAAAGTGGATTCATAAAAGAGACTACTGTAAGCAGTGTGAGGAATAAACTAGATTCTTATATTAACATGAATAGTCTAAAAAACATAATGTAAGCAAAACGCAAAACAAAACGTGGAACTTTATTAATTTAAACATTTAAAACACAAAAGAACATTGTATCTTGTTCAAGGATATCTATTAATATATTTGAGTATAAAAATATAAAAAAAAAAATAGTGGTTGCCCATAAGGAGGAGTAAAAGGGTGTATGACAGGAAAGGGGCAAAGGGGACTTCAAATTTATATGTAATTTTTATTTATCTTATTTCAAAAAGACTCCAGGCAAATACGACAAAACATTAACCATTACCAATCTGGGTGTTGAGTACCCAGGTCATTGTTGTAACAGTCTATTTTTCTGTGTTTTTAAATTTCTTACAAAAAGAGAGAAAGAAATGAACAAAATGAACAGAAGGAGGGAAAAGAGTGTAGCAAGCTTTTTCCTGATATTAAATACTGAAAATACCCACATCTGGACGTGGTTCAACAGAGGCAGGGTAAACCGCTTAAGCTTTTTATTCTCAAGTTGATTGTAAGTGTTGACAGAACAAAGGAACACACTGGTGGGAGCTGAGCTTGGGCCTCCACTTCCTGGGTGTGAGCAGCCCCTCTCTGGGTGAAATCCTGCACATCTGTGCCAGGGGGTGTCTGACATCTGCTCTCTCACTCTGAACCCGCCCTTGCACACCCCTTCTCTTTCTTCTTTCCCTCAGGTCCCTCCCACAGAGACCAGGAGTCCTCTGGAGACCTGGGACTGGCCAGGCTCTGACGCTAACTGGCACGTGACTCTGGGCTGCCCCTTCATCATTCTGGCCCTCAGTGATCTCTCTAAACCTGGCGAGCACCTGTTCTGGCAGAGGCCAGCAGGGCCCCATCACAGCTCTCCTCTCTGCTATTTCTCTATTCCCGCATCACCTCCAGCAGCCCACAGGCCCCCTCCTCCATCTCACCTCTGCTCTTTGTCTCTGCTTCAGCTCCTGCTGAGCTGACTTCTGCTTGGCCTTCTCAACTCTGCTGACAGGTTCTTTAACTTTGGATTTTTCTTTACGTGCAGGTGGATCCATGACTCGGCTTCTGAATACTTCTTAGTCAGCTCTGACCTGGATGGTACAGAAAGGGGCTGACTAAAAAAAAAAAAAAAAAAAAAGAGAAAGAACTGCCAGTCACTCGCTCAGCCCCTTCTTTGACAGGTGAGGCAGAGCGGCCCGGTGGAAAGGGCGCTAGATTTCGAGGAGCAGGACCTGAGTCCCACCGCCGCGACCTCGCTGGGCGTCCCTGGGAAAATCTCCCCACACTGAGCCTCAGTTTTCTCTGTCCGCAAAATGGGACAACAGTCCATTCCCTGGCCTCCTGCCAGAGCTGCCCTGAGGTCCAAATGAAAAGGCCCACGTGGAAGCGCTTCACACACTGCAGCGCGCTGCACCCAGCGTGGGGCTGTGTAACCGCGAGGACCCCCAGGCCCAGGGGGACCGGCCAGGCGAGGTCTCGAAGCGGGGCGGCCCGAGCCTCGCTCCCTCCCGGGCCTTCGGGCCACGGCTTCCCCACCGCCGCCCCGCCGGACAGTTACATCCCGGCTCGGCCGCAGGGTCCCCGCCCCCGCACGGGCCCGCCCTCCGCCGCCCGGCCCGCCCTGGGCCCCAGCCCGGCCCCAGGGGAAGCCGCCCCTCCCGCCGCTGCCCTTTCCGGGTGCGAAATGGCGGCGGGCGGCGCGCGGGCACCTGCGCCTTCCCTCTCCGGCCTCCGGACCTTGGGGCCCGCCGCGTCGCAGACACGGCCCACGCGGGGATCCCCGCCCGTTCTACCTCGGGGCCTGGAGTCCCGAGCCCGCCGCGCCTCGGATTGGGCGGGGCCGGCGCCGGGGGCGGGGCCGGGGGGGGTGGAGCGGCGGGCTGGTGCGCCCCGAGGCCCCGCCCACAGGCAGGGCCGCGCGTGCGCAGAGAAGCTGCCTGGACTCCCAGGGAGGGCGCTGGGGTAGGGGCCGTTAGGAGTAACCAAAGCTTTTCCTGGGAATATATCCTGGGACAGCCGCTAGACTTGGAAGGGCGAGCTCTGAGACCTGGGACTGGAATTGTAATCTTCTGAACCTCAGTTTCTTAATTCCAAAAGCTGAGACGGTGATTGCTGCCTTCTTGATTTACAAGCTTATTAGGAAGATCAAGTGAGATGCTGTTTGCCACACTGCTTTGAAAAAGGAAATTGTGACAGAAGCACGGTCAATATAAACATAGAGAAACGTTCAAGTTCACTGATAATTGATAATTTTACAGTTACGATTTTGCAAATTAAAATAGCTGGCTATCATTTTTCATTTATTAGATTAGTAAGGATTGAAGAAAGTCGTAGATAAGTGCTTTGACAACAGAAATCTTGTGCAATCTGATAATAACAACAAGAACAATAATAATAGCTACCTCTCTTCTGGGCTTCCAGGCACTGTTTTTAGAGCTTCACATTTATTCTTCATAATAAGTATGTATAATAATATACTAATATTATCCCCATTTTACAGATAAGGGAACAGAGGCACCGAGAAGTTAAGTGACTTGTCCAAGGTCACGTGCCTGGTACGTGCCTCAGCAAGTATTTCAGCCAGGATACAGGATAGGACAGTGGCCTATCCAAAGGAAAACGTGTTCAGCCCCATTGCTTTTGTTCCTCTAAGGACTCGCCAAGAACTGAAACAAATGATGGAGGCTAAGCAGACAGTAGCTCAGACCGGCACTCATACCTCTTCAAAGTATAAATTGTCACAACCTTTTTGGAAGCTCGTTTAGCATTATACATCAGACACCTTAAAAAGAGCACAACTCCACAAAAAGACAAATATGGCCTGGTTCCTCTCATACGAGATATCTAAAGTAGTCAAACTCAGAAAGTAGACTGGTGATCGATGGGGGCTGGGAGAGGGGGAGAAAGGAAGTTATTTAATGGATACAGAGTTTCAGTTTTGCAAGATGAAATATGCATATAGTTAATACCACTGTGCTGTACACTTAAAAATGATCAGAATGGTAAATTTTGTTTTGTGTTTTTTTACCACAATAAAAAAGAATGAGCACAACTTTTGACTCAGCAACTCCACTTCTAAGTTATCCTAACTAAATCATCAGAGAGAGAACTATCCCTAAGAGTAAAAAGCTGGAAACAACCAAAATATTTGTAACAGGAGTTGATTAAATACCTGATAGGATAGCTATAATGGGATTCTGTGCAGCCGTTAAAATGACATAGAAGAATATCAATTGACATAATAAAATGTTTTTAGTATATTAAATGAAAAAGTTACAAAAATATATGCAACATAATCACAATATTTGTTTTATTGTTTCAAAAAAGATTATTATATACACATGGAAAAGAGGCTTGATGAAAACACACCACAACGTAAATCCGGATTACTTTAAGAGTAAAGGTTGTTTTTATCTTCTTTGTGGCTTTATGTATTTTCTAAAATTTCCACGATGAATATTTATACTTGAGCAAGATTTATACTTTCTTCTTTCAATTAGAAGAAAGTGCAATAAATGTTATTTTTTAAACTCTATACAAATGTTGATTGGATTATTATTAGTAGTAAACTTAACAAAGCCAGAGTCTATTTCAGAAGTGTTGGCATAATAGTGGTATTTTACGTTTGTGTCATCTTGTACAGTTCATAAGGTTTATACAAGCTCTGGATTCGATTACAGCTGGAGACAGGGCGGGGACTTTTGGGAGGCATTAAAAAGCCAACGAAAACAGACTGGATATAGGGTATGAGGGAGTGGAAAAGCCAGACAGGAAGATTGGAAAAATAGTGTGGAAGCACTGATAAACGTGAAGGTATGATGAGTTGGCTTGGGAAAGGCCGAGGAAGAGGATAAGTCAGAGGTGTGTGTGTGTGTGTGTGTGTGTGTGTGAGAGAGAGAGAGAGAGAGAAAGATGGTTAGTTTACACTTTTCTTTTCTTTTCTTGCTGAGGAAGATTTGTCTAACACCTGTTGCCAATCTTCCTCTTTTTTGGATTGAGGAAGATTAGCCCTGAGCTAATATCTATGCTGGTCTTACTCTGTTTTCCTCTATTTTGTATTTGGGTTACTGCCATAGCAGGACTTGAGAGGTGGTATAGGTCCATACCTGGGATCCGAACCCATGTACCTGGGCTGCTGAAGCAAAGGGCTCCAGGCTTAACCGCTGTACCACGGTGCCAGCCCTAGGTTAGTTTACACTTATAGGTGGCAATAGGCAAGAAGAGTCCAGTAAGCATGAGGTTCCACAAAGACACAGGTGTGGAGATACTGGTTGAGTATTCTTCATCAGGAAAGTGAATGCTGGAGCCAGGAGGGAAGGAAAGTCCCCTCCTTGTTCTTCTTCCACGAGTTTACGATCTCTCTCTCATCAACAGACTCTTGACCAGTCTGCAAAATTCCCTCGTTGGTTGACTGAGAGCTTACATTAATATAACTATAGAATATTCTTACAGTCAAGGTATATCCCATACTAAGACTACATTCACTTTATTGAACAACTTCTTTTCTTCTGGAGTCAAAAATTGCCTATTTTTTTAATTTACTTCACTATCTATGCATCTATTGTGAATTATTCCAGAAACTCTCCATCAGGACTATAAAACATCTCTTGATCTGGTCACATGAACTAGTGAGCTTGCAATGTCATTTTTTGTTGTTGGAGATATCCTTCCTTAGGCCCAACCTCCTCTCGCTGCAAACCGTCATCTTAGCCTTACTGTCTGACTGTTATTCTAGGACTTTCCCCAACCACATTCTGGGGATTCCCGTCTGCTGTCTCCTGAGCCAAATCCCCTGTCTCCTGGGTCTTCCCATTCATGATTTATTCTCTCATTTTGAAGGAGCACATTCTCCAGTAACTTCCCCAGAAGAGGTTCATGGGAGGTAAATTTTTGAAATCTTGCTTGTCTAAAAATGGCTTTATTTTATTCTCACACTTGATTGACAGTGCAGCAGGGTACAAATTTGTAGATTGGAAATCATTTTCCCTCAGAATTTTAAAGTGTTAATCCATTGTCATCCAGCTTCTCATGTGGCTAGACTCTTGAGAAGTCTGATTTATTCTGATTTCTGTTACTTCCTAGGTAATTTTTGTTTGTTCATTTGTTTATGGAAGATTTTAGGATATATATTTTTCCTTCGTCCTTGGGATGCTGAACCCTCATAATGACGTGTCCTGGTAAGTCTTTTTCATTCACTGCGCTAGGCACTCAGTGGTCCTTTTCAACTGGGAAATGTATAGTCTTCAATTCTGGAAAATTTTCTCTGTGATAGATTCCCTTGTTTTTTCATCTTTCCTCTTTCATTTTCCATCTCTTGGTTTTGTTTATTCCACTTTAAAGAGATTTTCCTGAACTTTATCCTCTAGTTTTTCTATTGAATTTTCTCATTTCTGCGATAAGATTTTAATTTCCAAGAGTTTTTCCTAGTTCCCTGACTTTCCTTTCGGCAGCCTCCTGCTTTTATGTTGTGAACTCAGGATCTTCTCTTATTTTGTATTTCTGAGGATATCAGTTGGAATTTTCTGCCATTTCTTCTGCTTCCTAGATTGTCTCTGGTGTTTATTTTGGTCTCTGTCTTTCAAGTTGGAGGCTTTCCTCAGATAATAATAATAGCTACCATTTACTGGATGTCAAGGTCTATTCTAAGTATTTTACATGTTTTAACTAATTTAATCCTTGATGAGGTAGTTACCATTCTTATCCTTGGTTTACCAATGAGGAAACTGAGACACAGAAAGGTTAAGGCCCTTGTCCAGGTCACACAGCTTGGAAGAGAACCTGAATCCAGTCAAGCTTTTAGCTTTCCAGTTTACTGGAAATATGAGGAATAGAGAAATAAGTCAAATGATACCACAAGGAAGCAATCAGCCAAATCCAGAATATGGGACAGTGTGCAAGACAAATTACCTAGTTTTACCAACAATCAAGGGTATAAGGAAAAATTTAAAAAGAAAGGCAGAGGGATCCTTATGGAATAAAGACACTTAAGACGTGTAACAACAAAATGCAGCATGTGTACCTTGTTTGGATGATGATTTGAACCAACCATGTGTAAAAAGACATGTTTGACACCATTGAAAATATGTGAACATAGATTGGATATCAAATAATATCAAGAGATTATTGTCAATTTTGGTAGGTGTGCTAATGGCATAATGTATGTAGTTGTGTGTGTGTGTGTTTAAGAAAAGTCCTTATCAGGTAGATGCATTCTGAGGCACTCGCAATTTAAATGATATAATGGCTGGAATTTACTTTAAAATAGTCCAGGGGGAAAAAAAAAGATGAGAGGGGGATGGATAAAATAAAAATTGGCAGCATATCAATAATCATTTAATCTGAGACATAAGTACCGGGAGCTTCCTGATAATACTGTCTCTACTTTTGTGTGCATTTGAAAATTTTCATAATAAGTTTAATAATGTGAAAGAAAATAAATTTAAAATAAATATGTATAGAATGAGTGAGGTGCTGAAAACCTGAGTGGAGTTTCTGTGAGCTTGGCCTCCGGGCTGTAGTAGGATGCTGGGACAGGCGTCCTGCCGCTTCCTTGGGGAACTCAAGGGTATCTGTATCAGGTCTTCTCTTTTGGGCCATCTTCTTTCTCTGGAGAAGATCACTTCTCTCCTGGGGAGAATCAGTCTGGTTCTCTGGGCTCTGAGAGCTGGGAGTGGGAAGGGGCTTAACTATTCATTGAGGGCTTTCACTCAGTCCCATTTCAGATGATGCCTCATCACCCCATGCCATCCCACTCGTCCCCTTGGGGGACTCCCCAAACCAGAAGCCTCTTTGGTCAGGACAGGGGGGGCGGAGTCCCCTGACCATTTGGGGAAGGTGGCAGGGCCAAAGAGGGTGGTGTCTAACTGCTCCTTCTACAGACTACAGGCCTCCCATTTTCCAAAAGTCCCTGATCCCATCACCGCAAGCCTGGAAGGTTCTCAGTTGAGAATCAGCTTTCTTCTTGTTGACATGCCCCCGCCTCGCCCCCTCTATAGGCTCCTGGGTTAGGTTTCTGTTTTTACTGAGTCAGTTACTAGTCATCCATCTGCTTTCCTTCGTTCAGAGATTGACTGACACTTCTATTTCACAGTTACTTCCTGTCTCGTTCTCTTTCCTTATGGGCTTTTCCTTTTTCATTCCATAATTGTGAAATTTGGGGAGGTAACAGAGATATGCATTTGTGTTCAATGAACCATATTTATTTAACTGGAAGTCCAGAGGTCCATCTCCTTCTTTAAAGCAGAGTACAGTTTAATTTTTATAAATTGACCTGTGGTTAATGAATGGAGGATTATAGGCTTCTGCCCAAAATAAATTTAAAAATCTAGAATCAAGAAATAATTACTGAGATCAAAACCATTATAAACATACCTAAGTAAAAATACAGTTTATTCATTATTATGTATTGCATGGCCCAATTTTTTGAGGAAAAAAGTCTAGAAGCATATAGACCAAAAATGTTAAGGGTTATCACTATATTCCGGAATTATGAGTGATGTCTATAGCTATATCACTTTTCTCACCTCTGGGATTTAGAAGTCCAAAAAGAAAATTGCACAAGAAGAAACCAATTTCATGATGTGATTTAGATTATCTGATAAAGTTAAAGTGCTTCTTGAGAAAGCAGTAAATATACTAATAATGAAAATTGTCACTTTGGAAAACAATTTAGCATCATCTACAACCTTGCAATATACCACTTTTACTTGTATATTCTCAGGGCCCCTTTACACTCTTAAAAATTATTGAAGACCCCAAAGAGATTAGTTTATGTGAGTTATAGCTTTTGAAATTTACCATATTAAATTAATTTTTTATTTTACCATTTATTAATTTACCATATTAAATTAAAATTACCATATTAAATTAAAACCAAGGAATTTAAAATGTAATTATTACTTTAAAAATAATAAACACATTAAATATTAACATAAACAACATATTTTATGAAAAACAACTATTGTCTGAAAAAATTAGTGAGAAGAGTGTCATTGCTTTATATTTCTGTAAATCTTTTAAGTGTCTGGCTTCATAGAAGACAGCTGTGTTTTCATATCAGTTATTCCACTGACTCTGCTGCAGTGTGTTTTGTGGTTGAAGTGTATGTAATTGGAAAAGGAGCATTTCAATCGCCTGCTCAGATAATTGTGGATGGTCTTCTTTGATACTATGCCAGAACTCTACAAATGGTAGTTTCTTAAAGATTGTTGCAACATGGAATCTGAAACCATAACAATTAACTTTTTTCTCTTGTAGCTTTACTGAGATGTAACTGACATATAACATTGTGTAAGTTTACGGTGTTCCAGGTGTTGATTTGATACTTACATATTGCAAAATGATAACCACCATAACGTTTGTTAACATTTTCATCATGTCGCATAATTACCATTTCTTTTTAGTGGTGAGAATATTTAACATCTATTCTCTTAGCAACTTTCACGTATATGCTACACCAATGAACTATTCAGGCTCTGTTACAGTAAAACTCACTATCTTGCATTTTGACTGGATCTTATCTATGCGTGATTTTGTCAAGCCAAGCATTAGTCATTTGAAAATTATTGGTTCACTGAGTTATGTAAATCTTTTAAATGTTGCCACATTTCATTATACAACATCAAAATCACATTCATTAAAGTCACCGCAAATCTCGTCAGAAAAGTCTTTCCTTATTGGGAAGCTATCAAGCTCACAGTGGCAGATGAAAGTTTTCCAAATTTCTAATTTTCATTAAAAATATTGAATTTTCAGCAAACAAAACTGTCAGTTGTTTTCTTTGCAGTGACAGATGCACTTGGTTCCTTTTGGAGAAAACGTCTGCCAGATGCCCAAGGCTGAATAATCGTAGTTTTTCTACCAGATGTACTTCTAGGTAAGAATGGTGTTCATGAGTAGAGGAGCTGGTTCAACTCACAATTCAATCACTTAACCCTTTTCCTAGGGAGTCCTCACACCTTGATATGCAGCAGAACTGCTGACCTCCCATTTTTAATATTTAAATATGGAATATTTAAAAGATATGTGTTCAGTGGTTGAAGTTTAATAAAATTAGTAACTTTTACTGCAGTTTGGTGCCACTCCCTTGATTTGTACTAAGGTGCTGGCAGTTTTACCCATCATTGCTTTCGCAGTGTCATTGAAAATGTCACCACAGTGAAAAAGGCAAATAACAGCTTAGTATTACTATAAACGTAATAATACTGGGGGACTTCCTGAAAGGGTCTCAGGGTCTCCCAGAGTTCACGGACCGCACATTGAGAACTGCTGCCTTGAGAAACTCTTGCACGTGTGAACCAGGAAACATATATCAAGGATGTTTGCAGCAGCACTGTTTGTAACAGCAAAAGTCCAGAAACAACATATTTTCATCAGCAAGGGAATGGACGAACTGTTGGTATATTTATACAATGGTCTACCACACAGTGGTGAATGGACGTACCAGAGCTCCGTGCATCAATCTGGGTGAATTTCAGTGTCTTCATTTGTACTCCACCAAAAGCAGAGCGGGAGACAGACCTTTGGTGAGAGCGTTTATTTAGAAGGTGATCTCAGAAATGGTGAGTGAGAAGACAAGGAAGGAAGAACAACAGAACGTGCATTATTGAGCTGTGATGCCTGTGGGCCACTGTGCTCCTTCTCGCTGGGAACTCTCTGAGGAATCGTGTAGAACACAGCTCAGAAGGGTCCCTCTAAAGGTGTGAGGTTGGTGCATTTTCCACTGACTCCCATCAGCGCCCCATTTGATCCCCTGGGACACTAACTTCTCTGAACCCCTGGGCTGCACACAGGCTGAACAGCCTTCCCAGGCTTTGGAGAGAGCCGGAGAGAGAGAAGCAAAGAGATGCTGTGGCCTTTGAGGTGGCGTGCTGGTAGCTTGCCTGCAAGTCTCAGCTATCCGAAATCAGGTCGGCTGAGGGGATGTGGCGTGGGCCACCACAGGTATCTGCCAGACTGAGAAAGTACTGTTGAGTGAAAAAAGGAAATCATGGAGAATTCTGTACAACGTGCTCCATGCTTATAAAGGTCAAAAATGCACAAAAGCATATAATGCATTGTTAGGAATGCAAAGTGGATATTATGAATATACAATTATGGATATTTTGCAAGCATGATGGGCAGGAAAGGGGTTATCACATGTTGGGAGACAGTAAGCAAGTTTGCTTGTCAGAAAGCGCATGTCTGGGTGCAGCTGGAGATAAAGGTGGTGAGTTAAAGAAGGTAGCTAATTGGTGAGTGTCTTTGAAACCAATCTTCAAATTTACTTTGATTTGGAAAGTAAGGGGAGCAAACTTTTCAGAAAGGGTGTGATAGGATCAAAATGTATCAAAGGGAATCACTATGCAGTTAGCTTGGGAGGGAAAAGGAGCTAAGGGACGAAGGTCCCTCACACCCGGTGGCACTCGGAGGTTCCCTCACTTGTAGGGAGCTTCCTCTTTGCCCTGGTCCTTTATCAGGGGCAGACAGGCAGGGCGTGGCTTGTTGGTGTATAGAGACAGCTAGCAGGGAGTCTGTGGAGGCAGAGGGAGCCCCTGCTGAGGACTGAGGGCTTCAGAATGAAAGATGACCTTTTCCCAGGTCCACCTTCGGAGCCCTTCCTGGTGCTACTGCCTGATGCCCGATCTCCCCGAGTGGATGGAGGGAGCGTTCCCCACTTGGAGACTCCAGCTCTGCCAGTGAGGGGCAAAGGGCCTCTGATTCCGAAGGCGGTGAGTCCTCCTCCGTCTCCCCTCTCATTCTTTTTAGTCCTTGACTTTCTCAGGATCCTCAGGTTCGAGGGAGAAACTTTCTCCTTACCCAAAAGAACAATTTCAAGGATGAAGTGGGGCAATGGTTAACTGTCACTTGAGGAGCACAGAGGGAGACAAGTGACCAGGGGGCTGGATGGGTTTTGTCTAAAGACTCTCATTTATTTATTATTGTCATTGTTATTAATTAGTACGGCTAACATTTATTTGGCCCTTACCATTAGCCAGGTCCTGTGCCGCGTGTTCTCAGACTGGCCATCTGTAGATTTGCAGGGTCTTCTTAAGCTGTGTGGAGTTATCAAGGGAAGTTCTCTTGCAATGTTTTTTCTGATTTACAAGTTTTTGAAATTAAACTGTTTCAAACTGAAAATATAAATGACTGCCTGAGGGAAAATATTTCCAACATGTGTAGTAGAAAAAAATTGTTAGTATATGAAGAATTTTTTTTGAAGTAACATTGGTTTATAACATTATATAAATTTCAGATGTACATCATTGTATTTTGATTTCTATATAGTAGTCATATCCACCACCCAAAGACTAATTACCCTCTTTCACTGTAAACATGTGCCCTTTTACTCCTTTCACCCTCCCCCACCTTCCCCTTTGGTAACTACCAACCTAATCTCTGTACCTATGTGTTCGTGGTTGTAGTTTAGTATAGGAAGAATTTTGCAAACATTAAGAAAGAGACAAATGCCCAAATAGGAAAATGGACTAAGTATATAGATGGGTAATTGATGAAATACAAATAACAAATGAGTAATCAAAGAAATACAAATAAAAATGAAACACCATTAATTCTTTATAAAGAGATGCCATTTTGCTGCTCATTAAACTGACAAAGATTTAAAAAAAGATAAAACCAAGTCATGGCAAAGTTGTGGGGAAATAAGCAATTTCATCCATTTTTGGTAAATTGATATGACCTTTCTGGAGGACAATTCAGCAGTGTGAATTAAAAGTCTCTCCATTTGAAACATGGGAAACAAGGCGTAAGAGTTTAAGCGACTGGCTTCAAGTCACAAAATCAAGCCAACAGTAGGACTAAGACTTCTAACTCCAGCCCTCAATCCACTATCAACTGCAGCAATGCTGATAATGGCAATGAGTTGGAAAGCAACCTAAATATCCTACAATATTGGATCATTTAAAAAATTCTTGCATATCCATGATGGAACAATGACCTCACTAAAAGAATGTTTGGTGGCATGGGAAAGTGAACCTAATGTGGCGCTTGGGGAAAAAATCAGGTATCAAAACAGTATAAAGAGTGAGGCCCTATGTTTTGAAAAAGTTATGTACATGCACAAAAAAAATATTTGAAGAAACATATTATCTCTGGGCGGAGGAATTACAGAAGATTTTAAAATTTTTGCCCTTTTTCCTTGCAATTTCCAAATTTTCTATAATAAGTGGGATAGAAAAAGCAATAAATTTTATTTGATAAAAACTGTAAAATAGCTGAAATGCCGTGGGGCTACTGTGGAGGTCAGCTGGAGCTGGCTGAGTTGTGGGTGCTTCAGGGCAAAGAGGACCCATCCCAGAGGGCAATGTGAGGGGCCCACAGAGTCTGAGGGAGTTTGAGGCCACAGAGCAGGGGAGAGGTGAGAAGAGAGGGTTTTTAGTTCTTTAAGTAGGATGGATACAAAGAAAAAATTAAAATTCTAGACAGAGCAATGAAAAACATACATATTTACATACACCAATGTATTTGGGGACCTGACGTACCACAAGTGACTTACAGCAAAGGTGGCACCTAGAAAATGATGAGGGAGACTCTCACTCACCATCTGTTCACACTTTTACTTTTTCAGCCTTCTTCTCTGTTTCTCCTCTCCTGTTCTTTGATTTCTTCTCCCCATCCGACTTGGAAACTTCCATTGAATACCATGGATTTCCTTCACCGTTGCTCTGCTTTCGAGGCCCTCAAAATTAGAATCTGACTAATCCTTCTCTTAACTCAACACTTTTTTAAATCTTGGGCATCGAGTTTCCAAATTAAGTTATTTCTAGCAGAGAACTGAAAGTTAGATAAACATTCTTGAAATATAATTTTTTCTTTTCATGAACCAGAAATGTAGCATATTGGAGCTTGAAAGGAATCTAAAGTTCCTTCTAATCAAAATTCCTTAATTAAATTAATTAATTTTTTGCTCAATTTAGTTTTGTGGTAAGTTTTGTTGTCAGTATATTACACTTTATCAATAGTGGGGAAATAGAGATGAGAAAAATTGCCCATATTTCCACCACCTTAATTATTAACAAGTACTATTCATATTTTATGGGACTTCCTTTTAGCTCCTTTCTTTCACACTCTTTAGTGTAGTTATAATCACTGTAAATATATTATTTTGTATTTTGCTTTCAACACATCATTACTAGTTTTCATTTGAAATACAGACTTGATGAGCCCTAATTTGCTTAGTCATTTCTTTACTGATGGACCAGCAGATACTCCAGTTTTTTGCTATTATAAAAATACGACTGAGATAATGTGACCTGTCATATTTCAGATTCTTTCCTTAGAGTATATTTCCAGAATATTTTTTACTGGATCAAAAGGCAAATACATTTTCTTACTTCTTGTTACTTCCCAGTTTACAATGAACTCAGCAAATGTAAATGAATCTCCTGTTTTAAAGATGGGAAACTCAGGGTCTAAGAATTTAAGTGCTTTGCTCAAAGTTGGAAAGTCATACAGTTAGTTAGGGACCAAGCCAAGTCTAAAACCAAGCCCTCTGACTCCAGCCCTCAGTCCGCCAGGGATACCAGGCTTTCTTTTACCTTTGGTTTTATTTAGCCTTAGATTCTTGGGAATTCTCCCATTAGCTTACTCTTTTCTCTTTTCAGATGAGATTATGACTGAAATTCACACCCTTACCAAAAAAGCTAAGATATGTCACACTAGTCACACTCTATGCAACAATAGCAGAATACACTTGTTTTTTCAAGACACACGAAACATTTACCAAAATTGACCATATGCTAGCACATAAAACAAGTCAATAAGTTTAAAAGGATTGCCGTCATACAGAGTATGTTTTCTGACCACAATGGAATTAAATTAGAAATCAATAACAGGAGGTCATCTTGAAAATTCCCAAATATCTGGAAACTAGATAACACACTTCTGAATAACCCACAGATCAAAGAAGAAATCAAAAGGGAAATTAGAAAGTATTTTGAATGTAGTGAAAATGCAAACTGCTACCTATCAAAATTTGTGAGAAGCCACTAAAACAATACCAAGGGAGAAATTTATTGTACTAAATGACTATGTTAGAAAAGAAGATCTCAAATCAATGACCTAAGCAATAAGAAAAAGAACAAATTTAAACCCAAGAGAAGCAGAAGAAAGGGAGTAATAAAGATCTGAGCAGAAACCAATACAATAGAAAACAGAAAAACATTAGAGAAAAATCAATGAAACCGAAAACTGGTTCTTGAGAAAAGCAATAAAATTGATAAACCTCTGGCCAGAATGATCAAAGAAAAAGAGACACAAATTACAGATATCAGGAGTAAGAGAGGTGACATCACTACAGATTCCAACTAATTAAGCAAATTCCTTGAAAGACCCTAACTACCAAAGCTCACTCAAGAAGAAACAGGCAACCTGAATTACTCTGTATTTATTAAAGAGACTGAATATGTAGCTACAAGCCTTCTCATAAAGAAAACTCTAGGCCCAGATGGCTGCACTGGTGAGTTCCATCAAACATTTGAGGAGGAAATAGTACCAGCGCTGCATAAACTCTTCCAGAAGGTTGAAGAGGACAGAATCCTGCTCATCTCCTTCTGGGTGAATTACCCAAATCAGAAAAAGACAGTACAAGAAAAGTACTGATTCACATCCCTCACGGACATAGAGGCAAAAATTCTTAAAATTTAAACACATTTTCTCCAAAGATATAGAAAAAGGATACTACATCATGATTGACTGGGGTTTATTCCCAGAATGCAAGGTGGGTATAACATTAACAAAAATTGATCAGTGTAATTTACTATATTAACAAACTAAAAATTAAAAATCATATGATCATCTCAATAGATACAGAAATATTATTTGACAAAGTTTAACATCCATTCCTGATAAAAACTCTCAGAAAACTAGGAAGAGAAGGGAATTTCCTTGACTTCATGAAGGGCATCTATGAAAAGCTTATGGCTAACATTACACCCAGTAGTGAAAGAAGGCAGTTGAGGTGGTTTCAGGAGGCAGTCTCTGGGAGCGCATCACCACGTTCCTTGTACTCTGGTGTTTACCTGGTTCATTGTGGGTCTCATTTGTTCAGATTCCTCCCTACGCCTCCTAAGCAACTCTCAGCATCTCACCTTCCCATCCTGAGTTGTCCTGATTCAGGCTTTTATAGACTTGACCATGATGCCAGCCTCTGTGTTGAGCTTTTAGCTCCTTCAGTCTTCACAATAAGCCTGCAAGGAGGCACAGTTGTTATACTCATTTTGAAGACAGAGAAACAGAGTCTCAGAGAAGTTGTCGCAAGGACACACAGAGGACACACAAAGATACACAAGGATACACAGAGGTAGGTAGCAGAGCTGGGATTCGAACCCTGTTCTGTGTGATTCCAGAGCACAGGCTGTGCAGCCTCCATCTTCATCTCACCTCTGAGGCTGTACGCTTTCTCACAATCACCAACCTTTTCTTGTGTCTCCCTGTGTCTGTCCTTCTAGGTCGGATGGCGATGGCAAGTTCCTCTGGCTCCCGGCTCTCCAGCTGCCTCATCACGCTCATCTTCCTCCAGCTGCCCCTGCGTGTGTCAGGTAGGAATTTCTGAACCTCCTTCCCTGCCTGCCACATCTGATGATGGAGTCCCAAGAATAAAGAGGTCTGGTCAGAGGCCTTATTTCTTCTTGGGTTCTATCTTCCCCCAGTCCTTTCCAATGCCCTTCTCGGGCGCTGTCCTTCCCCAAGACGCCCCCTCCGTCATGCCTTGCCAAGCACTTGCTCTCCTGTCCCTCCTAGACACGTTGTCCCTTTTTTGTCCTCACCGCACAGGGGACGCCAGCAATGTCCACTCAGCCCCGCTAGGGGGCACAGCCGAGCTGCCCTGCCCCGTCTCCCTCTGGGGAGTCACGGCGCTCCCTGCCGTGACGTGGCTGCGGTCCTCGCCCTCGGGGAGCTCCCAGGCTGTTCACGTGTTCCGGGATGGGCAGGACCGGGAGGAAGAAGTGATGCCACAATATAAGGGGAGAACGAAGCTGGTGAGAGACGCCCAAGAGGGAAGTGTCACTCTGGAGATCCGCGACGTTCAGTTGGAGGACCGAGGGCTCTACAGATGTCAAATCCAGGTCGGAAATCTGAGTCGAGAGGGCACCGTGACCTTGCAGGTTGCAGGTTAGTCATTTTTAAATGAGGACTGAAGTGCCCCCAAGATCTGAATCATGGGATGCAGTTACTGTTAGGGATGGATTTGCAAAGGCATTGAGATGAAGCCAGAGACTGTCTCATCCCCTTGGGAGAAGTATGCGGGTCAGAGAGATGGCAAGTGCCCTTAATAGCCATCCCGGCTCACCAGGGGAGGCTGTGGGAGTGAGAAGAGGGATCAGCCTGGGAGACGCCCTTGCGAGGCCCTGCCAGGCATCTCTCCCCTCCAGTTCTAGGCTCCGATCCTTACATCCACGTGAAGGGGTTTGACACTGGATGGATCCAGCTGGTGTGCAGGTCGGTGGGGTGGTTCCCCAAGCCTTGGGCCCAGTGGAGAGACCCTCAAGGCAGAGTGCTTCCATCCCTGTCGGAGGCCTATTCCCTGGATGAAGCTGGGCTCTTCGGAACAGCGGTGTCCAGCAAGGTCACCGACACCACCCTGGGGAATGTGTCCTGCACCATCCGCAACGTGGCCCTTGACCAAGAGAAGACCACAGCCATGGTCATAGCAGGTAAAATCTGGGACAGAAAACAGGCTCGAAGCCCCTGGTGGTGCCAAAGAAAACTCCTACCCTAGTGGAAATTTTATAAAGAGTTTTTGAATTTTTAAAATTCTAAGAATAACACAGGTTTATTGTAGAAAACTTGAAAAAGTACAGAACATTTTATGTTAACATTTGGGGGAAGCCTGGATGAAAGATACGTAGAACTTCTTTGTATTGTTTTTGCAAGGTTTCTATAAGTCTGACATTATTTTAAAATAAAGTTAAAAAGAATTGCAGGACATTTTAAAGAAACCAAAATATGGGCTAGAATCTCATAAATTGGAGAGAACCACTGCTAACATTTTGGGACCTTTCTTTCCAGACTTTCTTGTATGTATGTATGTCTGAGTGTGCATGTGTTATGTGTATGTATTCTTATGCCTGGGCTTTTTTTCCCCACTTACAATATTATGAGCATTTTTTGCCTATGTCCTTAAGTAATTCTCGGCAACACGATATATAAGGGCTGCATAGTATTACATTGTGTGATTATAGCATAATAAAATTAGTCAAAGCCCTATTTCTGGACATCTGGATGGTTTCCAATTTTTCTTCATATTATAACTAAGGGCGCTGTGAACATTTTTGCATGTATTTTGGGAAGTGATTCTGATTATTTTCTTAGAATTAGATTATTTTCTTAGATTGTAGAATTGACAGGTCAAAGGAGTATGAACCTTTTAAAGACCATTGAAACATGGGACCATATGGCACAGAAGGGTGGTGTTAGAGCCAAGAAAGATAGACTGTGCCTGGGGTCCCAGGTGGGGAGGAGTCATGGACCTCTGCTCATTGCTTCCTTCTTGGCTCTCTCTGTCCCCCTCCCTTCTTCTCTTACTCCTGCCCCTGCCACTCACTGAATGCTAAGTGCTTTACAGCTTCATCTCTTTAAATCTCCCAAGAACCCACTGGGAGAGGGAGTATTATCATCCCTGTTTTACAGATGACAAACCACGCTTGGGTTCGTCTCTTGCCTAGGGTCCCACAGTGGTTGAGCGAGGACTCACACCCAGCTTAGGCTCTTCAAGAATTGTCACAGCACCTCTTCTGCTCTTTTTTTCTTGGCCTGCTGCTGTAGCACCATAGAAATGGTTTTGCCACTGCTGATAGGGCTCGGGGCAAAGGGATCATTGACTGCTCACGAGAAGAGTGTAGGTGATGCCTGAGGAAGCATCTCCGGTTCTCCAAAGTCCCTGGATAATTTTTCCATTGAATGATAGGGCAGGACAAGGCTGTGGTTGAGAAGCTAAATTTAACCCATTGTGTTCGGGCAGGACCATTGAAGCCACTTCTGAGAGATGAACATTTCACTTTAAAGTCATCCCTGGTCCTCCAGGGTTTGAGTTATTGAGAGAAGCAAAGAGCCTCACCAGTCTTGGCTGGCGGTCTCTCCCTAGAGGTGATGGAGGCAGCTGGGAGGTGCCTGAGCCATCTGCCGTCTGAGGTGGGGCCCTTGGCGTAGGAGAAGCTTTCAGGAGTCTCCTTGAGCGTGGTCATGGGTGGTTTCTGTTTCAGCCCCGTCTCCAGGGAGCCTCTCTTCCTCAGCGGTGGCTCTTGCTGTGATCCTGCCTGTCCTGGGGCTTCTCATACTGGTGGGCATTTGCCTCATCTGGAAGCAAAGAAGATCAAAAGGTAAGTAAGTGGTAAGGGAGCCGGGGCTGGCAGGAAGTGGGACCCCGGCTTTTTTAGGAAAAGGCCGGGAGGAAATAGATGTAGACGTGACAGTCATCCACAGGCTGGAGAGAAAACTGGGAGAGCCATTCTCTGGGGACTGACACTGCAGAGAGGATCAGGGAAACTGCAGAAGCTCCTGGGCAGAGCCGTGAAATCTGACCTTTTGAGAAAGTAAAAATAACTGATCCTGCCAGTCTTCTACTTAAGAAATCCAGTTCTAGCCATAGGATAAAACCCTCATAAATATAATCACATTTCACAAGATCTCGGGGTTGCAAAGTACCTTGAAAGTCACACAATCTGGCACTCCTTTCCCTGTCTGATGGCTTGAAGACCCTCTAATCCTTTCAAATGGTCACACACCCACAGTGACAAGGAGCAAAGTCCTGCTCAGGCAGCTTGGACCATCTCTGGATAACTGTTAGAAAAAGTCCTTCCTTAAGCTGAGCTGACATCTCTCTCTCTCCCTTCCAGAGAAGCTTCTCTATGAACAGGCGGTGGAGGTGGGTAAGTGTCCAGGGATGGCTGGGGATGTTTCTCTGTTTTGTTCATGTTTGTGCTTCTAGTGCCCGCTACTCTAAATTCTGTACCTGAAGATCCCAACGTCTGTGTCCTTGGTGGTAGCGGACGGGGTTGGGGCTGGTGGTCTATATCTGTTCTTCCCAGTCTTTGCTGACTCCTGCTTGTAATAGCTTGCCTTCCAATACGTTTGGTGATTTTTTCTGTGAACTCCTTGCTTGACCTTATTCTATGGGAGTCATGTAGGTCTAATGTGGGGGAAGCTTTTATTCCTTCCACAAATAATTGATAACCATCTACTAAGTGCCCCGGACTATACTAGATGCTGGGGGCACAGTGGTAAGCAAAAGCAGGCAGTCTTTGCCTTCTTGGAGTTTCCAGTCTAGTCAGGGAGATGTACATGAACTCAATAATTACAAAAATAATGTGTACAAAGGCCATCAAAGGAAGTTCTGAGGGCCGTGAAGACTGTGACCAATAGCAATAAACTAACTTCAGGGAGGGGAGAGGAGTTCCCAGAGGAAGTGGTGTTGACCTGGAGGATGAACCAGCATGGGGGAAGAGGGGAGAGAAACCATCCACAGCAGAAAGAACAGTTTGAGAAAGAAACAGTGCAGAGTGAGCAGAAGGGTGACATGAGGCTGTGGAGTTAGGTGAGGGCCAGGCCACAGGAGGCCTTGTAGACCACAGAGAGGACTTTAGTCTTTGTCCTCAGAGCAGTGGTAAAGCGGTGAATGGGGCTATCCCAATCAGAATTGTGCTTTGAGAAGCTCTCTCTGGCAGCAGAGCTGGGAAGAAGACAGGCTGTGGGGGCAATTTGGCCCACTATTTCTGTCATCCAGGTGAGAGATGATGATGTCTGGATCAGGGAGGTGGAGGTGGAGATAGAGGTGGACAGGTTCAGGAGCAAGTTAAATCAACAGGAATCAGGGACCGTCAAGGTAGTGGCACAGAATTTCATTTTCTTTTACTTTCCTTCCTCTAGAAAATCTTCTCACAGGCCATGCAAAAGAAAAAGGTAATTGTATGTATAGAATAAAGGGTAGGGAACAAATAACAAATAACATTCTTTCTCCTTCTACATAAGTGCCCTCAGTCGACTGCTATATGCACATTATATATACACATCAGTCACACATATATATCCTCCACTAATATTATTGGAATTTACTTTCCAATGTCAAGAGGCTATAGGGTTGGTGGCAGTGGGTGAGGGGACGCCCATGGTCAAAATTCATAGATCTGGATTATCGTGAGCTCCCTTCATCAGCCTTTCCACCAGTCATCTAAAAAGAAGCTCTAGGTACTATTTAAAAATATATTAATGTGGTCACATGGAATGTGTGAAAATCTCAAGGATCCATACAACTTTCGCATGGAGAGAGGCGGTGTGATACAGTGGGAGGGTCACAGGCTCTGGGGCCAGCAACACCTGGCTCAGATCATTGGTCTGCCACTTCCTGGCCTTGGATAGGTCACCTTACTGTTCTGAGCTTTGGTTTCCTCCTCTGTAAAAATGAGGATAATAAGTCCCCTCAACTGATTGTTTTCAGGACTAAAGAGACAACTTAAAAAAATTTCCTATTACAGTGCCCGGAACTCCTTTCCCTTATTGTCATTTCATCTCCACTAATTGAGTGTTTGGTCTGGGCCACTGAGCATAAAAGTTAGACACCCAGGGTACAAAAAAAGCCAAGTCTAACTGGAAAGACTAGTCACTGTCTCAGAAATGGCTCCACATGCAACGGTTTGGGCATCTCCTCTCTTCCTCTCTTCCACCTCCTCCACGTAGGTGAAAGTGTGGGGATGCACACCTCAGGCACACTAGGGCCATTCTGTGCAAGAGCGGAAGGAACAGTGTGGTGTGGTGGAGAAGGCCTCCGACTAGGATTCAGACAGATTTGACCTTGAATCCTGCCTCTTTGGCCACTTACTAACTGGATGACCTGGGAAAATTTCCATGTCCCTCTGAGCTCAGACCACCACTCTGTAAAATGGGAATAACAATTATGTGTATCTCACATTGTTGAGACGATTCAGTGCCTACCTCATTATAAGAACAGGACACAACAAATGGAGGCTACTGGTAGTGGGAATAGTAAAAAATAAACCATAAGCTCCTTCGGGGCCACATCATATCCTTGCAGGACATTTGGTCCTGTCCAAAACATCCATCAGACATTTGGTCCACACCAAAAGGTCCTTGATATCTGGTCACATTTGGTCCCGTGAAAAACGTCCATGGAGACATTGGGTCCATGCCAAAGGTCCTTGATATTTGCAGGACTTTGTGGTCCTGTCCAAAACATCCATCAGACATTGGGTCCACACCAAAAAGTCCTTGATATCTGGTCATA
Organism: Equus quagga; assembly: GCF_021613505.1. Taxonomy (NCBI): domain Eukaryota; kingdom Metazoa; phylum Chordata; class Mammalia; order Perissodactyla; family Equidae; genus Equus; species Equus quagga. Next base: position 15,652,491 of record NC_060271.1, on the reverse strand, counting down.
TTTAGTCCAAAACGTCCATAGAGACATTGAGTCCATGCCAAAAGAACCAAAAGGTCCTTGATATTTGGTCCTGTCCAAAACAATTTGGCATGAACCAAATATACTCATGGACGTTTTGGATAGGACCAAACGTCAAGAACCTTTTGGCGTGGACCCAATGTCTTATGGGCCAAATGTCTTATGGACCAAATATGTTAGGGATGTTTTAGACAGCACCAAATGTCTGCTAATCCATCATATTCAGCTTCATTGCCCCAATGCCTAGTGCCCAACATATGGGCAACCCTTAGGACAAGGTCTGGCAGTGGACTCAAATTCAATTCTCTGGCAGGGCCAGTGCTAGGGGAAAATGTGGGCCAGATGGCCCCTCCAGGAAAGTCACAAGTACTCCCCTGAAGCATATACTTATGTCCCCAAACCTTCTATAATCTCCGAATCTGTGACTCTCTCCACAAGACTTCAGGGGAGTTACTGTAGAGAATAATAAAGCCATGTCAACAAGTGGTGCTGGGCCTTTAGCTAGTTTTCACTGTAGATAATTACAAACAGTAGGTTATAAAAGGGCAGAGAGGCACACACTCATGTCCACACAGTTACAAATGTACAGAAACACTCATACATACAGCAAAAATGAAACCAGACAGACTAAAAGGAAGGAGGAACCAAAGTCCCAGGCAGTCTGGGTCAATGGAAAGTGGCACCAGCACCATTAGATTCCTGTCTGACCTTTGGGAGATGTGACTGGGTTAGGGGCCGATAGGATCACGGTCATCCTTTCCACCATAGGGAGAATGGAGTGATGAGCCTTTCTGGGCTCCGGGGATAAAGTGGCAGCACCTGCTCACCCATGCCTCTTTCTTTGTTTTTTAGGAAAGCTCCATAAAGCCCTCAGTAAGTTCTGCTCCTCAACCATAGGACCAGCCTCCTTCTGCTGACATCTTTACTTTAGGATGAGTGTCTCAGTTTCACTTCCTGGAGCAGATGAGAGGGGGCAAGTGTACTTTGAGCCATGGGGTTGGGGATTTCGTGGCTCTCAAAGTCCTCTTTTCTCAAACATTCTCTGCTCCTCTTTCCTGCACAACTGTTATCCAGTTTCTAAATGGGAAACGTTTTACCCACAAGAAATGCAGCTGCATAGATGAAGCCATCTGGAAGACTCAGCTCCCAGGCATTTATCCCCTTAGGTGGGATCCAAGGTGGACGGATCCTCATTAAACTTAAGATGTGGAGTAGCGCTTCTCCACCATTTTATGTATGAGAACGTCTCCATAACAAAAAAATACTCAGACATGTGACATATCTGTTTTATTTTACATTGAGAAAATATACCTAAGAAAATCTAACGGAAGTGCAGCGATAGTTTGAAATGAACTTATATTTCACTCTTCTCTCACAACATCTGCATACATTTGTGCTATCATTACCTATATGTGTGAGGTGCAGTATTCATTCAGTCTGCGGGTAAGTTTTGGCTCACACAGAAATTCGCTGACCCTCTGGGGCATCTCTGGGGACCCCTGGCTCACATCTGGGAGCCATGGCTGTTGCAAGCCCCGTCGTGGGCAAGTTTGGGGTGTTGCTAGCGAGGATTTGATGTGGGCGTGTGGTTGGGATGGGACTGTAGCATTAGGGGCATGTGGAAGCCCTCGTTCTGATTTGTCAAATTGTTTTTATTCTTTAGAGAAACTCCGGCAGGAATTGAGTAAGTTTCCCATGTTTTTACAACTTACATACCAACTTATCTCCTGTTGATTCTGTATCTCCAGTGATAGCTCATCCTCCTTGTTTCTTCTTTTATAGAGGTGAAAAGAGCTGCAGCAAATTCAGGTGAGATGCACTTCCCCCATGCTTGGCACAGAAGCGCCCCCCCCCCCCCCCCCCCGCCCCCGCTCCGTTTCTCCATCACTTTAAAAATCCTCTTTTATGTCTTTCAGGCTGGAGAAGGGCCCGCCTGCACTTTGGTAAGCACACCATTCAAATCCATCCATATTTCAGAGCCCATTGTTCTGTTCCTTTGGAATGCAGACTATAATTTAAAAAAATTTTTAAATCAAATCTGTGTGTCTGCTTATCAAATTTTTAAAAAAACCTTTGTTGGTTTTTGAGGGGTCACATTTAGATTTAGAAAGTCTCCCCTCTTTTAGAGCACTGGCAAATATTTGGTTTCATCTTCTTATGGGTTTTCTATGATTTTTGAGATTTTTGTTAAGTCTCTTGGTTGTATGTATTTCTTCTTTGTGACTTGTCTGCTCCTGTCCTATCCTGGCTACTTTTTATATAAAGTATATAAATTCTTGGTCATATTTGTCACACACTATTTTTCTGCATTTTTCATTTCCATTTTAATTTCTTTATAGTATTTTCTTGATGCGTGAGTGTTTTCTTTTTATGTCATCAAATTTATTAATCTTTTCCTGTATAGTCTCTTTCCGTGCTTTCAGGTTAGGGAAGTCCTTCCTATGCCACAATTGGATAAATAGCCAGGGCTCCTGTCCCTTCTACACATCTTTTTCTCTGAAGATCAATTTGCTTGGGGGTTGGTCATTGAGGTTCTGAGGAGGGGATGGGTTGGGCAGATGCCCCAACAACATAGACTACAAAAGTTTTGATAGTTTTTTTCGAAAAGGTTTGCGCATCTCTCTTTCAATTTATTCCTAAACAGTTTGCATTTTTTGCTGCTGTTTCTGTGAGAGCTGTTATTTTCACTGCTTTGGGGGCCTTGTTAATTTTCCAGGCTGCTGCTTCCATCCCCCTGCTGTTCGCTGTCTTCCTTCAGGCAGGTACAATGGAATCCGTGATCGGCCACTTGAGAGAACACCAGGTCGCCTTGGGTGGCGTTCTCTCACAAACCCTTCTCACACTCACAGTCTGGCTTGCTCCCATCACCTCGGCAGATTCCGGATTTCATGGATTTAACTCTCCAAGAAGACCCTGATTTCTGTACTTGGGGAAGGAGGGAGACTCCCTGTGACCCTCATAATCCACAATTTTAAGGAAGAATCCTTCTCTCTATATTAACCTTTTAAAGATTTTATTTTTTTCCTTTTTCTCCCCAAAGCCCTCCGGTACATAGTTGTGTATTCTTCATTGTGGGTTCTTCTAGTTGTGGCATGTGGGACGCTGCCTCAGCGTGGTCTGATGAGCAGTGCCATGTCCGCGCCCAGGATTCGAACTAACAAAACACTGGGCCGCCTGCAGCGGAGCGCGCGAACTTAACCACTCGGCCACGGGGCCAGCCCCTCTATATTAACCTTTTAAAATGACAATTATGAGCAACAATTTTAGCTGACAAAATGAGCATCGCGCACTCAGTGTGAGCGAGGCGCTCTCTCGTGCATTAGCTCATCAGATCTGCACGACAGCTCTACAGTGCAGGTGCTGCCATTATTCCCATTTTACAGATGAAGAAACTAAGGTTTCGAGATGACTAACAAGCCTAAGGTCACATAACTAGCATGTGGTAGAGCTTGGACTCAAACATCCTACCTGGCTGCTGTGTCTAACATCAAAGCTTATGTTTATTATCATCCATTAGCTTCCTGTGGAACATCAAAGACAAAGGCACTATTTCCTAAGGAATAAGGCAGCTTCACACAGATGAAAAGCTTTTCCTCTTTCGCTCAATACCCTATCAGGAGATCTAGGAGACTGAAAGACAGTATTCTTTGGTTCCAGTACATATGGGGGAGGGGGAACCATGAACTAACATAGGCCAATGACCGTGGTTGCAGACCTAGAGATTAGTTTTTCCTCTAAAGCTACCCAAAGATGGCTTAAGACCTAGCGTTCCCAAACCTCACCTCTCTCTGACTCTCTGCAGTGGCGGTGACCCTGGACCCGGACACCGCACATCCCAAACTCATCCTGTCTGAGGACCGGAGATGTGTGAAGCTTGGAGACAGAAGACAGCCTGTGCCTGACAACCCCCAGAGATTTGATTTCGTCGTCAGCGTCCTGGGCTCTGAGCACTTCACGGCTGGCTGTCACTACTGGGAGGTGTACGTGGGAGACAAGACCAAATGGATCCTGGGGGTGTGTAGTGACTCAGTGAGCAGGAAGGGGAAGGTCACCGCCTCGCCTGCCAATGGACACTGGCTCGTGCGACAGAGTCAGGGGAATGAGTACGAAGCCCTCACTTCCCCGCAGACCTACTTCCGCCTGAAAGAGCCCCCGAGGTGTGTGGGGATTTTCCTGGACTACGAGGCAGGAGTCATCTCCTTCTACAATGTGACTGACAAATCCCACATCTTTACTTTCACCCACACTTTCTCTGGCCCCCTTCGCCCTTTCTTTGAACCTTGCCTTCATGATGAAGGCAGGAACATGGCACCTCTAATCATCCTTTCAGAACTCCAGAAATCTGAGGAATCAATTGTGCCCAAGCCAGAAGAAAAAGGCCGTGCCAATGGAGACGTGGCCCTGAAGGTGGACCCTTCCTTACTGCCCCCTCAGACACCAGAGCTTTTGCCCCTCAAGGATATGATCCTGTCCTGGCCCTCTGACCTTAGCCCAGCCCTCCAGGGGCTCAATGTGCCTTCTTTTTAGGGACATGCCCCATTACTCGCTCCCCTGACCGTCCAGCCCAGTGCCCTGGATTTCAGTCTCCTGGCCCAACACGTGATTCTGGAACATCTCATCTTCTTTCCCCAAATCCAGATCCTTTTGTGGTTTCAATTTGTACCAGCTTTCTCCCCGGGCTCAGTTCTAAACACTTCCCTCTTTCTGGGCACTTGAAGTTGTCATTGCCGTGGAAGGAGCATTCTTGAAAGCCGAATGAACGATCAGATTAGGTTTAGGTGGTGATGTTGAAGGTGTGTCCCCGAGATCCAGGGGTTCTCTACTTGAGGGGTATTTAGAAGAACTTCCTCCTGCCTCATCCTGCATTTGAGCTTTTGGTCATGACGTTATGGTGCCCAATCCCTGACTTCTTACTTTTCCCATCAAGAATTGCTTTTCTCCTTTTCTGTCTCTCAGTTCAGGCCTCTAGCCCTCAAAGCCAGTTTTTAAAAAGTAAACATGTTTTGGATGACACACTCTTCCTTCATTCTTCTGGAATATGAGACAGGGGCTCAGGACAGAGGGGTACAAGATGCCATCCTTTTCCATTTCCTTGATGCTGTTTACACCCTAGTTTGGTGACATCCAGAGCTAATGTACGTGCTTTCAAAGCTGATTTATCTATTGATGATACCCAGGTACAGGGACTGTAAACGTGGTCGCTATAATCCTGAAATGCCTCCGGAGCACAATCATGGAGCTGGGAAGCAGTTTCAGAGCAGCCCAGCTGCATGTGGCCTTGAAAAGACGGTGGCGGTGAGTCTTGTGCTGGCCCTTTTGAATCCCGTCCTGGGATTCAGAGAGGCCCAGCTAGAAAGAGTGGCAATTTTTTTCCCACAAGAAATGATATTGAAAGACTTGACTGTTTGTGTAGCAAACAGCCTCTTAGGTCAAAGAGTATTGATTTCAAATAGGAAGTTAGTAGGCCAGGTGTGAAAATAAAATAACGAACCTGATTTTTGGTGTGGATTGCAGAAAGAAGCCACTTTCAAGTCACACACATATGTGATCTGGCCTCTTTGTGGAGGTGTTGGGTATCAGTCTGCAGATGGGTACACGGTTCTACCCAACAGAATATGTATGCAGAGAGAGAGAAAGAGAGAGAGAGAGGGAGGGAGAGAAAGAGAGGTCTTTATTATAAGGAACTGGCTCTTGCAATTATGGAGGCTGGCAAGTCCCAAGATCTGTGGGGTCAGTCAGCAAGCTGGAGACCCAAGGCAGCCAATGGTTTAGTTCCTGGCTGAGACCGAAGGCCCCAAACCCGGGAAAACCTGCATTGTAGGTCCAGTTTGAAGGTTGACACACAGGCTCAAGACACAGGAAGAACCAATATTTCAGTTTGAGTCTGAAGGTAGGCAAAAAGTTGATGGCTCAGTCTGAAGGCTGTCAGGCAGGAAGAATTCTCTTTTTCTAGGAGGAGGGTCAGCTTTTTGGTTCTGTTCAGGCCTTCAACTGATTGGATGAGGCCCACCCATGTAAGGGAGGGGAATCTGCTTTACTCAATCTACTGATTTAAATGTTAATCTCATGCAAAAACACCCTCACAGGAATCACCCAGAATGTTTGACCAGATATGTGGGCACCTCGTAACCCAGTCAAGCTGACATATAAAACTAACCATCACAGTGCCTGAGTGGAATTTTTTGTTTGCTTTTGTACTGTTCTTAAATAAAAGTTTGGTATTCTTTGTTTGGCGTGCTGTTATTTTTATCATGAATGAGAAGTTGTGGGGAAAGGTTTGGGGCTGGTAGTAGAAAAGCACACTATGGGATTGGTTTCCCAAACAGCCTCAAATTCACCCAAGCAAGCTGTAACCACAGTTAAAAATAAAGCCACAGTTTTATTTCTGAGTCTGCCTTCTCAGTATTTTATTTATATCCATTTATAAACTAATAATGTATGTGGGTTATTTATATTTCACTCATCCGTATTCAGTTTCAAACATACTTTCCTGAATAACTCAATCTTAAAACTAACTTTCATTGTTCACACTGGTTGCACCCAAGAGAACTTACCAGCAGGAAAGAGAACTGATATTTGTGGAGGGAGAAGCTTTAGGTGATTAAACTCATTTAATCCTTACAACAGTTCTGCCAGGGATTTCATAAGGGAGGGAAATTGTGCTCGTGGGTGGTAGAACTGGGACTATAAATCTGGTTTATCTAGCTCTGAAGACAATACTCTTTGCTCTTTGCGCTGAAATACCATGCATACACGAGAAGCCTGTAGAATTCTAGCCTATATAGTAGACATTTTTTTTTTATTAATGTTATGATAGATTACAACCTTGTAAGATTTCAGTTGTACATTATTGTTAGTCATGTTGTGGGTACACCTCTTCCCCCTTTGTGCCCTCCCCTCTCCCCCCCTTTTCCCTGGCAACCACCGATCAGATCTCCTTGTCAATATGTTAACTTCCACCGATGAGTGGAGTCATATAGAGTTCGTCTTTCTCTGACTGGCTTATTTTGCTTAACATAATACCCTCGAGGTCCATCCACGTTGCTGCGAATGGGCCAATTTTGTCTTTTTTTTATGGCTGAGTAGTATTCCATTGTGTATATATACCACATCTTCTTTATCCAATCATCAGTTTCTGGGCATGTAGGTTGGTTCCATGTCTTGGCTATTGTAAATAATGCTGCGATGAATATAGGGGTGCCAGGGACTCTTGGGATTTCTGATTTCAGGTTCTTAGGATAGATACCCAGTAATGGGATGGCTGGGTCATAGGGTATTTCTATTTTTAACTTTTTGAGAAATCTCCATACTGTTTTCCATAGTGGCTGTACCAGTTTGCATTCCCACCAGCAGTGTATGAGGGTTCCTTTTTCTCCACAACCTCTCCAACATTTGTCGCTCTTGGTTTTGGATGTTTTTGCCAATCTAACAGGTGTAAGGTGATATCTTAGTGTAGTTTTGATTTGCATTTCCCTGATGATTAGTGATGATGAACATCTTTTCATGTGTCTATTGGCCATATTTATGTCTTCTTTTGAGGAATGTCTGTTCATGTCCTCTGCCCATTTTTTGATCGGGTTGTTTGTTTTTTTGTTGTTAAGTCGTGTGAGTTCTTTGTATATTATGGAGATTAACCCTTTGTCGGATAAGTGGCTTGTAAATATTTTTTCCCAATTAGTGAGCTGTTTTTTTGTTTCAATCCTGTTTTCCCTTGCCTTAAAGAAGCTCTTTAGTCTGATGAAGTCCCATTTGTTTATTCTTTCTATTGTTTCCCTCAACTGAGGAGTTATAGTGTCCCAAAAGATTCTTTTGAAACTGATGTCAAAGAGTGTACTGCCTATAATCTCTTCTAGAAGACTTATTGTTTCAGGCCTAATCTTTAGGTCTTTGATCCATTTTGACTTTATTTTGGTGTGTGGTGAAAAAGAATGGTCAATTTTCAATCTTTTGCATGTGGCTGTCCAGTTTTCCCAGCACCATTTGTTGAAGAGACTTTCTTTTCTCCATTGTAGGCCCTCTGCTCCTTTGTCGAAGATTAGCTGTCCATAGATGTGTGGTTTTATCTCTGGGCTTTCAATTCTGTTCCATTGATCTGTGGACCTGTTTTTGTACCAGTACCATGCTGTTTTGATCACTGTAGCTTTGTAGTATGTTTTGAAATCGGGGATTGTGATTCCACCGGCTTTGTTTTTCTTGCTCAGGATTGCTTTAGCAATTTGTGGTCTTTTGTTGCCCCATATGAATTTTAGGATTCTTTGTTCAATTTCTGTGAAGAATGTTCTTGGGATTCTGATTGGGATAGCATTGAATCTGTAGGTTGCTTTAGGTAGTATGGACATTTTAACTATGTTTATTCTTCCAATCCATGTGCATGGAATGTCTTTCCATCTCTTTATGTCGTCGTCAATTTCTTTCAAGAAAGTCTTGTAGTTTTCATTGTATAGATCCTTCACTTCCTTGGTTAAGTTTATCCCAAGGTATTTTATTCTTTTCATTGCGATTGTGAATGGGATTGAGTTCTTGAGTTCTTTTTCTGTTAGTTCATTGTTAGTGTATAGAAATGCTACTGATTTATGTATGTTGATTTTATACCCTGCTACTTTGCTGTAGTTGTTGATTATTTCTAATAGTTTTTCTATGGATTCTTTGGGGTTTTCTATATATAAGATCATGTTGTCTGCAAACAGCGAGAGTTTTACTTCTTCATTACCTATTTGGATTCCTTTTATTTCTTTTTCCTGCCGAATTGCTCTGGCCAACACCTCCAGTACTATGTTGAATAGGAGTGGTGAAAGTGGGCACCCTTGTCTTGTTCCTGTCCTCACAGGGATGGCTTTCAGTTTTTGTCCATTGAGTATGATGTTGGCTGTGGGTTTGTCATATATGGCCTTTATTATGTTGAGGTACTTTCCTTCTATACCCATTTTATTGAGGGTTTTTATCATAAATGGGTGTTGGATCTTGTCGAATGCTTTCTCTGCATCTATTGAGATGATCATGTGGTTTTTGTTTTTCATTTTGTTGATGTAGTGTATCACGTTGATTGACTTGTGGATGTTGAACCATCCCTGTGTATATAGTAGACATTTTTTTTAAGTAAAAGCTGGAAGAAAAAAAAAAAATCAGAATCCTGGGTATACCTTAGTGGTCTTGCGTCTGGATTGATGAATGACAGTCGGTTCAACTATGTAGGACCCGGAAAAGTCCCCGCACAGGGGCGTTGGGAGACCCAGAGGTGGTTCCTGGGACAGCGAACATTTAGCTTCTCTGACAAGCGGATTGGGTTAGTTATCTTCCAGTTCTACAATCCTTTAAGTTAGGGACCAAGAGTGAGGCGCAGGACTCTAGGCTTCACGGGATGTCTACAGGACCGACAAGGGTCACCAATTCAAAGTAAAGAAATACTCTGAGTTCATGACCCCTTGGAGGTCATGTAGGTTACCGCTACGTATTCTACAACTTCCCAGACCGGTGGTCCTGCATGCTGGGCTTTAACCTCGGAGCGCAGAAGAAAATCCGACCACTGTGGAAAGTACCCGGTCTCCGCGGCTCCGCTGCAAACTTCGCAAATTTCTTCTTTGAGCCTAAGATCTTCCTTGGGACTACAACCCCCAGCAGGCCACGCCCGAGACCAAAGCTTATTGGCGGTTCCCCCTGGGTTTCTTGCGCTGTGGCAGCTAGTCTAGCCAATGGAAAGGAAGAGTCATCCTCAGGAACCAATCCTGGAGAGGTAGGGCGGATCCCTTCTGGGTTCCGGCTCCGGCTCCTCCCCCGGTCCACCGAGGCGGTGCTGTACCTGACCGAGCGGCGGGAGCCAGGTGGGTCCCGGTTGGGCCCGAGCTCGCGGGGGGAGGCGGACACGGTTCGTGGGGAGCTCTGAGCACGGCCCCTTCCCTCTCACCGGGGAGTTGTAGCTGTGGCTGTGCTCCCCGGACACGGTGGGGAGCAAATGGGGCCCTGTGGTCTCTCCGCCCCGACCCTCGTCCCCCACCCCGGGCCTCCGCGGCCAGGCTGCTGGCCCCAGCCCCTACCCTCGGGCCCTTCTCTTGCTGGCCTTTGAGTACCAGCCCCTCTGCCACTGACCATGCCTTTGGGGTCAGCCCCACCTCGTCTCCTACTCCGGCTCCAAGCCTGCCGGCAACTCTTAACCCAGCTCCTGTCTAAGAACGCCGGTACCCTCGGACTCCGCCATCGGCTTCTCCTCGCCCCGCTACAGACAACCCAGCCTCTTGGGCCTCGGTCGCCTGACCCCTCTGATTGCAGCCTTTGCCCTTGTCCCCTGACCATCTCCGCAGACCTTCTGACTCCTTTGGTGCTCTTCTATCTCTGACCCGTTATCCAGCTGCCTTGTACAATTCCCTCTCATTCAACACGTTGCCTCTGGGCGTTTCCCTTCCTCCTCCCCCTAGCCCTTGACTTGACCCGAGAGACTCGAACTTTGGCCATTCAGATCACTTTCCAGCTTGGCCCCTTCCCTCTAACCCAGACCCTTGGCCTTCGGCATCTGTGATCACCAGCCCCATCTTCTTGGCTCTTGCTTCTTAGACCTGGCCCGTTCTCCCCTGCCTCGCTGCCTTCCACGCGTGGTCTTTTCTGTACCTCTGAGCCTCCTGGGAAGACAAGCCCCATGGGCCGCTTTCTCCCCCAAATGTCTGAAATGTGACAGGAAAGTGCCTCTGTACGTTCCCTGCCACTCTCTTCTCAGTAGATAGGGGGCGCCCCATCTCTGCAAGTCCAGACGGTGCTCATCTATCCTGCAAGTCTAGCTCAAATACCAGCTTTTCCATGGAGCTGCTCATCCCTGGTCTCTTCAGGGAGATATGCTTGTGTCGTCTGAACTCCTGTGGCACTGGTTTTATTTCCTTCCTCCCCTCCTTCCTTCCGTCTCTCCTCTTTCTCCCTCCCTCCCTCTTGTCTCCCTCCAATCCTAGTGTCCTGCTCAAAAGCACTGGCTTTGGAGTGATGGGCGCAGGTCCCAGTTCTGCCACTCGCTTGCTGTGTGCCCTGGGGCAAGTTACAATTTCTCTGAGCCTTAGTTTCCTCATCTTTAAAGTAAGTTGTGAAAATGAAATGAGATGATTCATGTATAGTGCTTAGTCCAGGGCCTAGCACTTGGTATGAGCTTAAAAAATGCTAACTCTTATTATTATTGGTTCCTGTATAATGTGCCAGGTGCTATGCAAGGCACTGAGGAGTGGGTACAAAGGTGCTTAAGGCGCCGTCCTTGCGCTCCTGGAACTTAACCTTCTACACTGTATGGCAGTTTCTGGAGTCCACGGCCTGTTTCACTGCACGGTACCATAAACTGTTTGAGTCTAGTAACCCCAATCCTAAATCTTTTTGCTCTTATTTTGACCGAGCATTCAGCCCTGGGTAGAGTCAGAGCTCCGTGAAGTATAGGTTCTCAGAATAGCAGGATTGGAAGTGAGTGGAGGCTGTGTAGCTCATTGCACAGAGAGATACTGGAGCCCTCGGTGGGCTGGGCAGGGGTAGGGCATGAATTAAGACCATATCCATTCACTCACATTCAAAAGACGTTTGAGCAGTGGGCCTTGTGCTGGGGAGAGAGCACCAAAATGAACCAGGCCTTGCTCTCCAGTTTCTTATAAACTACTAGTGGAAACAGACATGTCCACAGATAATTGCAGATCACTGTAAAAGCAAGTCAAAGATTCTGGGGGGACATAAAGGAGGAAGTGGGCAGGAATCAAGAGATTGCTGAGGAACGATGGGTGGGAATAGACACAAGCAAGCATGAAATGGGTTCTGGAGACAGGCCTGGCCTCCATTCATTCAACTCATTCAACAAATATTTATTAAAGATCTTCCCTATATGACTGCCACTACTCCAGGAGTTTGGGTTACATTAGTGACTAAGACCCTCATGGGACTTATGTTTTAGCAGGGGGAGACAGAAAATAAGAAGTAGACATAATGAATTATTAGAATGGTAGGAGGTGAGAAGTGCTGTGGGGCAGGGGGACTGGAAGTGTGGGAGGGGATTGCAATTTTTAAAAGGATGGTCAGAAAACAGTGAGTAAGTATCAAGGAATAAATTGTTTCTGATGTTTACTTGCATGTTTGAAAGTGAAGCAAGCCTACTATTTTTCACGTTGCTTATCTAGATTCTTCAGGAAACACTTTCTAACAGGGGTTGGTCAAGTAGAGCTTGCTTCCTTTTGTTTTAAATCAAGCTTTATTGGAATACGGCCACACTCATTCATATTGTCTGTGGCTGCTTTTACCATACAATAGCAGAGTCCAGCAGCTGCAACAGAGATCCTATGGCCCCAAATATTTACTACATATTTACTATCTGGCCCATTACAGAAAAAGTTTGCCAACCCCCACCCCTTAAAGATTTGAGGCTCTGTCTATATTTCACATTTTCGATTATATACAGTCTTATACCATTTTTTAATCAAAATTGTTTTTTCTTTCCTAACAAGATCACATAAGGGATCTTTTTCATCCTTGTATGCTCCACAGGGCTAGGACATAGTGTCTTCAGCAACTGTAGTAGCAGCTGTCATTTGCTGAATGACTAGTATGTGCCATACGTTACACTGGGCATATTACAGGCATTTTCTCGAACACAAAGTCCTGCCATGTGGGTAGGTATCACAATCTAGTGATGTGGGAGTTGAGGCTCAGAGTGGTTGAATAATTTGCAGAGTTATAAAGATAGTACGTGTCCCACTAGGCTCCAACCCTAAATGTCATCGGTGCCCCTTCCATTACTTTATGTTGCTGTTTTCCAAAAATACTTGTTGACTTGAAGGAATTATCAGTCTTTCATTTCCTGTCATCGATGAGTCTGTGCTTCCCTCCTGCATCCCTTTGTTCATGTCACTCTATACAGTATCTCCACCAGCCCACCCTGCCTTTTGAAATGTCATCATTTCTTCAAGGCCCAGAGGAAACACCACACTCTTCTCTTATCGGAAGTACTTCTTCCCCTCATTCCCTGTTCTTGGCTGAAGGAGCTCAAAAGAGTCTCTGCAGCTTAGCAAGCATTTACTGATGTTTGCATAAGTAGGTCCTGTGCTGGGCACTGTCTCTGTGTGTGTAGCTGTGTGTATGGGGAAGTGTGTGGTTTGTGTATCTGCATCTGTGTGTGTCTTGGTGTGTATGTTGCATGTGAGTGTGTGGCTGTGTGTGAGATTATATGTGGTGTGACAGTATGGCTGTGTGTGTGTTATGGTGTGTGATTGTGTAGC